>NC_056726.1:293099551-293307511 GCF_019279795.1 Protopterus annectens | reverse complement strand
TGGTGTTGCAATGGGGGCCAAATGTGCCCCTATCTATGCTAACTTGGTTTTGGCAGCATGGGAGGAGGAACATGTTTTTACTTGTAAATTTTGGAGTAATATTTTATTATATTTAAGATTTTTGGATGATATTTTAATTTTTTGGAAGGGATCTGAAATTGAGCTCAAAGAATTTATTACATATATTGGGCTAACGACAAGTTTTTTAAAATTTACAAGATACACTTCATTAGAAAAGTTCAACTTTTTAGATATTACAATATCATTACAGAATGCCAAACTTGAATCAAATATTTATCGGAAAAAAACTTACTCCAATTCGTTTTTACATTTCGACAGCTGTCACCCGAGTCATCAGAAGAGAAACCTAGTAAAAGGTCAGATGGTGAGGCTGTCTAGATTAGTTAGTAGTGAAGACACTTTTTGGAAGAACTTATTAAATTGAAAAACATGTTTACTTCTAGAGCTTACCCTGAGGAGTTAGTATCTAAAATTAGTCAAGATATAATAAGAAATAGATCAACACTATATAAACCTATTATACATTATGGTTTACCATCCAAGGATATGTCTAACGTTAGGATTGTTGGGCATGACACATTTGTCATCCCTTTTAATGAAAAATCACAACAAATTATTAAAGTGTTACATGACTCATGGGACATCATTGCAGAAACTAACACTGATTTAGAGAATATTTTGGGAAACAAACCCAAATGCACCTTTAGTAAAGGGAAGACTTTAAAGAATTTGTTTGAAAAACCCATATATAATGAAATGACAACGAAATCTAAAATGAATAAATGTGGTGGTTGTCGTATATGTAGATTTATTAATAACGGACCATATTTGCTTATCTCTAATTATGAAAAGACGATTAGATGTCCCGGGGTTTGTGATTGTAACACTAGTAGGGTTGTTTATGCTGCTTCATGCACAAGTTGTCAAGCCTTCTACATAGGAAAAACACATAGGAAATTAAAAACTAGAATTATTGAACATATGAGTGACATCAGGACTTTGAAACAAACTAGTGCTTTATACATTCATAGTACTGGCTGTGTTAATTTCAAAAAATTTTTATTTTTTGTAATTGACAGAATACCTCAAGCTATGTTGCACAACGGAGGTGACAGTAAGACTTTGTTGGAAGCTAAAGAATGTATTTGGCAACTTAGATTAAATGCCAATAAGTGGCCTGGTATTAATGACCAAATCTCCATCGCAAGTATACTTAAGTTATAATCACAATTTATTTAAACATAAATTACAGCTTTCAGTTTTTGATCTATATTATATATATATTGTGGAATTTTTAATCATGAAAGGAATTTAAGAACACAATGGATACATTATATTTATTATTGATTGCTTAAAATTTGGAAAAAATTTTTAAATTTCCAATTTTAATATGTCATATTTATTATATTTATTATTTTAATTCAATATTTATTACAATGTAACATTGTTATTTCAAAATTATTACTAATTGTAGTTTTAAGAAGTTTTAGATATAAAATTGTAACAAGAAATTTACATTGTGACCAAGTAATTCACGAACACAAAATATTATGTTGTTACTTCACTAGGTAATTAGTCTTTATATGTATGCTAGATTTACTAATTAATAAGAAATACACCCTTTATTATTGAGTGCTGATTGCTAATTATGGTATTAAGTAATTAAGGAATTTGTATTTAAGGGACATTGTTGGTTATTTGAATTTGTACTCTGATGATGCCCTAACATGAAAGGGTGAAAGCGCTTAGTATTGTTTAAAGAACAATCTTTTTATCGTTTTTTTATCGTTTGTGGTCCAGGATTATCGAATTAAATAAAGGAGAATTTTTACTACGTTCTAGGATTCAAGGTTCTGATTGTTTTGCTTACTAGTGAACTGGGTTGGAAGTTTGTTACGAGCACCTGAAGCCTCAGCCAGGTCAGCAGTATCAGCTTCAGTACTAAGAAGGACCTCTTGGCTGAGACCTCAGTCCGTCTCTGATTTCATGGCTAAACTCCTTGACGCACCTTTGGATTATTCAGCCCTTTTTGATACAAAAGTGGCTGACCTGTTTTAAATCCTTGCAAAAGAAAGGAAAGGAATTATAGGAGCTAAAACACATCCTAGTCTCACCTATTCCAAAGTTCCAGAGGAACTACCCGGCAAAGACACAGTTTATCAGGAAAACCTCCAGGCCTGTAGCTCCCCCCCCCCCCCCGATGTAGAAGACCCGTAGAAGATGGCCTCCTCAGGCTAGGCCTTCTCAGTCTTCCAGCCAAAGGCCTCCCTTTCCTGATAGGGCAGGTAGCGTCTGACTGCCTACCAAAATTTCAGCCTCCACCCCCCTCATCCATACCCCTATCTGCCCGTCTCTCTCACTGTCTCCCTGAGTGGTCACTCATTACCACAGACAAATAGGTTCTGTCCATCTTACAGAACAGCTACTTCATGTCCCCCCCCCACACACACACACACACACACAAGACCTGGGTATACCACAGCCTCCTCCATTAGGTTTTGCAAACTCTGCTACTACAAGGCACCATAGAACCAGTACCTACACAGTCAAAAAGAAAATTAATTCTACTCTAGAATCGTTTTGGTACCCAGAAAGGAAGGACCATGGAGGCATCTTGACCTCTCACACCTCACCCCCTTCCTAAAAGTTCCTACTTTCAGGATGGTCACCCTACCTAGTCTTTACACTCATCCTTCATCAGGGTTTCGTGGCAACCCTACACTTAAAGGATGCCTACCTTTACATACCTATAAAGCCCACCTTCAGGAAATACCTGAGATTCCTGGCAAGCTCATCTCACTTTCGGTTCTGTGCCTTGCCCTTTGGGCTTTCTACTGCCCCCAGGATATTTACAAAATGCCTGGCTGCAGTCATCGCCTATTTCAGGGAAATGGGAATCCAGTTATTCCCTTTCATAGATGACCTAATTCAGGAAAAAGACATACTCTTCTCCGTCGCTCCCAAGACCTTCTGGTACTCCTACAACTAGGGTTCATGATCAACTTCCCCAAATCCCACCTCAGCCCCACACAGGACATTGTCTTCCTGGGTTGCAGGATCAGGACAGACCTCATGAAGGCCTTCTTTCCAGCAGAAAAGGTGGCACCCTTCTCACTTCTTGATTCCCTACAATCAATAGAACTGACTGCAAGACAGTTTCTGAGACTTCTAGGGTACATGGCAGCTACCATTCCAATGTTGCCCCTAGCAAGCATGCACATGAGGAAACTTCAGTGGTACATCCGGTTGGTGTAAACCCAGCAATCCCACCCTCTAGAGTTCAAGATCCCCCTGCTCCGCTGCTTACATCAGGAACTGAGATGGTGTGTGGCTCAGGTAGCCTAGAACCCAGGACTCCCTCTGCAAACACCCTCTCCCTCCCAGACCATGCACACGGATGCCTCAGATCTGAGCTGAGGAGCAACTCTGGGGAAAAGGAAAGTACAGGGTTTGTGGACAGACAGACACAAACGAGAGTGCATAAACATCAGAGAAATGAGAGGCATCCTCCTTGCTCTACAGGCCTTCCAGCCCTGCTTAGAGCAGGGCCCTTTAAGGATATTCACAGACAACACCACAGTCCTGTGGTATTTGAACAAGCAGGGAGGGACGAAATCCTACCTTCTATGAAGAGTAGCTCTGTGGGTGTGGGAACTGGCTACCTCTCAGGGGATCACCCTTCAGGCAGCCTATATCCCATCCCTGCACAACTCCCAGGCAGATTATCTAAGCAGAACCATCTCAACCAACCCCAAATGGATGCTGCAAAGAGATGTTTTCCTGAATATGATCCACAGGTGGGGTATTCCACAAATGGACCTGTTTGCATCCTCCATAAACAGGCAACTTTCTGTCTACTGCACCAGGACACCAGACCCCAAGGTATTAGGAACAGATGCCTTCTCGATAACCTGGAAGGGGAAATTCCTGTATGCATTCCCCCCTTCCCATTGATACAAAGGGTCCTGCTGAAAATTCAGCAGGACTTGTCCAAAATCTTGCGGGTGACTCCCTACTGGTCAAGACGGCACTGGTTTCCTCCTCTTCTTCACCTCTCCAAGGGCAGTCACCTCAAGTTACCCCCTTCAGTGGACCTGCTCCCACAGCACAAGGAGACTCAGATACACCCACAGTGGCAATCCATGCACCTCACCCTGTGGCTGATAATATTCTGATCCCCCTCAGACACTTGTATAACACAGACATGCTCACTGTCCTGCAGGAGGCCAGGAAACCCAACACAAGGAAGTCCTATCTCTCAGAATGGAAATGGTTTTCTATCTGGTGTCACAAAAGACAGACCCGCTGGAAAGCAATATGCCTCTCATCCTGTCATACCTGTGTGAACTCATGTAGACAGGGTTGTCTTACTCATCTCTGAAGGCACACTTGTCTGCTATCTCTGCCTACCTCCCCATGGATCCACATCTTGCTTCCAGACTACCCTCCAAACTTTTTTCCTCAAAGGTGTATTAAGACCACCCAGAAAACAGTTTCTCCCTCCCTGGGACCTAAACTATGTTCTGGAAAAACTCACTCTAGCCCCTTATGAACCAGCAGACAAGGCCACCTTAAAATTTTGCACATGGAAGACTGTATTGCTGGTAGCTCTGACTTCTGCCATAAGGGTTTCAGAATTGCAAGCTCTTATGGCTACACCACCTTTCCTAATCTTCCACCTGGGCAGGATGACCCTCGGGACAAACCCGTCATTCATTCCCAAAGTAGTGAATGACCTATCCTTAAACCAGCCCATCCACCTGCCCACCTTCTTCCCTAACCCACAGGGGATAGTGATAGAGTGCTACATTACCAAGCCCCACACAACCCAAATCCTTAAGGGTCCACTCTGTAGCCATGACAATCCATCTGACTAACTTCTATCTCTTTTGGATTATATTTTGTATCACTTATTGTTTTAATTTGCTTACTTATGTTAGCTTATTAACTAACTATAGTTTTGTTATCACATGTGTTTATGTACCTCTGTTCTTTGGAGCTTTTCTCCCCGGGCCTCCACTGAAAACGGATATGTATCCAGTTGGACTAACCCGGTCAACAAATGTAAAATAAATAAATAAATAAAGATGTCCACAAACAACTTACTTTTAGGAAATCAAACCAGCTGTTTGTCTTCTTCCACTCCAGGGCCTTGGGGAAAGCTGTGAGCAAGCAGACCATTTCAGCCTGGATCTCCCAGACCATTTCCTTCTGCTGCCTACACCATGGTAAGACCTTGTTGGGCAATGTCAAGGCCCACTCCATCAGAGCAATGGCTTCTTCTGGAGCCTTCTTTAAAGGGCTAGACACCAACTCCATTCTTGGGGCAGCCACTTGGTCCTCAGTGCACACCTTCACCAAGCACTACAAACTGAACCATATCTCCAGAGCCAGGGCAGGGTTTGCAAGGGCTATCCTACACGGATTCCTGGAAACTTCATGTAGGCCACCTCACAATCCTCAGTGAGCTTTGGCACATACCCACAAGTTGAATACTGCAACATTGGAATAGGACAATAAAATCTTACCATAACCGTAGATGTCCTTCTCTTTCATGTTGCAGTATTCCTTCCCACCCTCCTTCCCCACTTGTATGGTTGTACTTACTCTCCTGGGCGATAATGGACAGGCTATGCCCTTACAGGACTGGCTCCAACTGGGGCTTTTACTAGGTTCTGAGGGCTAGTGCGTGCAGACGTCACTTTTAAGGTCCTCGTTCAGCAGCCACATCAGACGTCTGATGCACCAAGAGGGACTGAAAATCTTTGGAAACTTGGCCGGACGAATGGAGAGGAAGAAGGGTAAACCCACAAGTAGAATACTGCAACATGGAAGAGAAGGACATCTATGGTTATGGCAAGATTTTACACAAATGTCCTTTATTCCTCTCTATTCCATCCTAATTAGAACAGTTATAGCATATGATGCCCATTTTGTAATGTAACTGTCCATGCATATCATACAGTTTGAAAGGCCTCAAAGGTTTCCAAGTAAGGATTAATGGTCTAAATACCATTAGCTGCAAAGACCTACTTGTTTCCCAGCATATGTTTCCTACATAAGAGCCTATTTCTGACATCCTGTGCCAGAAGGCGCCAGCAGTCCTTAAACTGTTGGCAAGCAGCTCCACAAAAAGTCAAACTAAGGATTTTAATCTCCAGCAACATAGAAGTAGAGCACATTGTAATAACAAATATTTTACCCAACATTTATTCCTTCTGTGGACTACAATGCCTTTCCTTCACGAACCTTGATGACTACATTGGCATCTGCAATGTCATTCCTACCTGACCTGTTTACATCGAGTATTGGTAAAGTGTAAATGATTTGTGGACTCACTTTTCTTGTAGGTCTTGTGATCCTGTGTACATGATCTGAAGTGTTGTATTATTTCTGTCCCTTCAAAGAATGTTTCTGCTTGGAAAATGTAATTCAATTTTGTAGCTCCTTCTTGCAGAAAATATAGTTAGACTATAAATACAGTTACTGTAATATCAGCTCTTTGAGCAGAGTTCACTGTAACAGCAAAGCTACCATCCCTTCATCCCCTTAGGAAAGGCGTTATGTTATAAGATCTCACTAAAGTATTATATAGTTGCATTTCTGGTTATAAGAACAGTTATGATTTATTTTTGAAACAATTCTCTGTGCAGTTTAGATGAGACTTGAAAACTTCTGGCAGTGTTATGGTCGTCCATGGCTATTTCACACACTGGCCCAAGGTCTTGTGGAACAGTGGTGCAAGACCAGCATATGTAATTGGCGGGCTCTCTGGCTACAGTGATAAAATTCAAATGTTATGATTTACTCTTATGGTCATCTTTCTTTGATCATCTGTTTCTGTAGTAAATTTACTTAGCATAGCTATACTGTTCAGCTGTGTTGCAGAAAGTAATTACTGTTAGTGGTCTCTGTCCTGTGACATTTTTTTCTAAGACAGATCATTTTTGTTTCAGAACCAGGTCTCGAAGCAAGAATCGTAAAAGGTAAAGATGGCTTACATTTGTACTTGCATGTTTGATCCCAGTAAGAAAAAAAAATGCAAGAAAAAAACTGCAGAAGGACCCATGAACTTGCTTGATTTATACTGTAGTTCATTGTATTTCATACTCAAGTAGAAAACTGAGTAAGGTCATTGACTTTTTTTCTGCCTTGATGTGAAATGCATGGGTCTCCATGTAAGAAGACCATTAAGTAGGTTCATGTTGATGATTTACAGGTAGTCTCAAAGTTCAGCAGTGATATTTTTTTATTCTGTATGTTTAGTGAAGGCATTTTGATCTCTAGACCAGCAGCCCCCTCAGAACTGGAGCATTTAAATGTTAAAATGCAAAAGGATCTTAATTTTATGTGGGTGTATTTGTACTTGTTTATTGTTTGGATGAACTACATTTCTAAGATGTGCAGTTTCCTTGATTGTTTTCTTATAAACCTGACTTTTTTCTCTAACTTAAAGTGCTGGAAGGGAAATGTTTGTGGCCCATGGTAAGACCATGAATATGCATGTGTGATTCTGTGATGTAGTACCACATGCAGAGGAATTTATTTTTGATTTGACAGTGTATGACTAGGTTCTTATGTACTTCCAAGCCGATTGTGTTGCATGGAGTTACTGGAAATAGTGTCCAACAAGTACTTTTCAGGTCTTCTGACAGAGTAGTTTGTCCACTTTGATTTTGACCAATTTGCTGAGTTCTGCAAAGTTTATCAAAAAAGAATCTTACCTGTTATAACTCCTTATTTAAACAAGTGGCTGTATCATCAGATTGCTTCTTGGTTACACACAGTTGTGCTGTTGTATGTTACCTCTGGAAATGGCATTCCAGCCTTACTGTTTTCTAATTAAAAAAATGTGTTTGAGAATGCTGTTAGTGTAATACAGAGGATGAAATTAATAATAATAAGCTAGGAAAAAAACGTATTTGTTTAGTGTCATGTTACTTTTTAGTACCTTTTATTTAGGAGCATTACATTTTACTTTTTCCTTTGTGAAAGTTGAATTTCTTTATTTTTGGGGCTGGGGTAAGTGCTTTTCACTGTTTTTTTTGGTGGAAAAGTTACTTTAATACAACTAATCTGTTTTACCGACTACTTCTGCCAGGCTTCCCCGGGAATCTGACATCTTTTTTGGCTTAACCATGGAACAACCTACCTGTTCCTTGGTTCTTCCTTCTCACGGCAACAAAAAGAAAATAAACAACCTTTGCCACCACAGCAGGCTACTAAATTGCCTCAGTCACAGATAGGTGACTGTGCTGTAGCAATTTCTGGTTCCTCAGACCATTAACCTTTTTTCTTTGTTCCCTCTGATGTGGTCCCTATAGATAGCATGGGCTTGGGGGTTAGACATGTACTCTGTGACTGTTAAAGTGCAATTAGCAGGCAAGGGAGAACCGCTCTTGATGGTACCTGGAGAATGAGTAAGGGAATCTCTCTGCCTAGCCGGACTAGCTTGCCTGTCCCTAGGAAGGTTTAGCCAGGAATAAAGTGGGTATTCTTCAGATCTATTCTGTCAAAGATAGACGTAACCTTCTTAGTTACTTTGGACAGGAGTGATTTATTGGGCTTAGCTGAGGGTTTATTTTTAGATTCATGACCCCTTCCAGTGCACTGTTTCTGACAAAAGAAAAGAGGATCGGATTTCTATTCAGATTCCGCTATGGGTTGTTGGATCAGACCTCGGCACTGACTGAAGCTGTTCAGCTCCAAGGCTGTGATTCCCCCCTACCCATAATTCCCTGAACTCCACCTCAGTACTTCAGATGTCATTTTCCACCTGGATTTCACTCATGTTCACAAGGGCTTGCAGTTGTTGGATCCTTTGGTGGTGGTCTAGCAAATCTCATGAATAACATTTACTGTTCTCTCTACCAAGAGAACATTTTTGTCTCATTAGTTTTTGGATTAAACTTGAGTATTTCTCTCAGATTTATGTAGGTAGCATGTTAGGTTAGTCATTGTGTGTTTGCTTTTTCAAGTTATAGATGTATAAAGTTCTTAAAGGTGTTGATTTAGACATATT
The DNA here is from genome assembly GCF_019279795.1 of Protopterus annectens. Taxonomy (NCBI): domain Eukaryota; kingdom Metazoa; phylum Chordata; order Ceratodontiformes; family Protopteridae; genus Protopterus; species Protopterus annectens. Next base: position 293,298,468 of record NC_056726.1, on the reverse strand, counting down.
GAGATAAATATTTGTCAGTATACTGTAGACAGCCTTTTATCCGGTCTCACTGGGATCAGATCTTAGGCTGGATGAATGGCTGGTTAATCAGAAAATGCATATAAAATAGCATTTATAGGTTATAAATCAGCTAGAATAACAGGATTTGTGTTGGTATGCATTTTTTTCTAATGAATAAAGTTGAAAACTCAAATGTCTGTCCTTATTTAGCCCAGATGAGGCAGAAGTGGTGTTTTCTGTCTTTTGCTAGGGTTATGGCTGAAATTTGATGGCCGGTTAGAGAGATGCTGGATAACAGGGAGTCTCCTATAGTGATTTAGCGTAGTGCTTTATAGCCTTCTAATTAGTTGGAATGTGTCAGCTTTTTACAGTTAGTTAGTCGTGGCAGATGGCCAAGATTTTAAGAAATGCACTGAGTGTGGACACAAATTTTTCTCCCTAAGATCCACTTTCCTTGTGCATTTACTGTTTGGGCACTGCCCATCTTTACACAAAATGCCAGGCCTGTGCTTCATTCAGCTCTCGGGCTCTGCAAATGCAGAAAGAAATTATGAAGGGTAGTGGTCCCCCTTCAGCTAGAAGAGTGTCTGAACTCCAAGCCCTTGTGGCTATTCCTCCCTTCCTTGTTTTCAACAAGGACATAGTTACCCTCAGAACAAACCTGTCCTTCACGCCTAAGGTAGTCAATGACCTGTCCCTCAATCAGGCCATACACCTGCCTGTCTTTATCCCAAACCCGCAAGGAAACCGTGCGAGAGTACTGCATTCCTTGGATGTACACAGGCAAATCAGATTCTGCCTGCACAACACTAAGTCTGTCAGACAGGCTGGCCAACATTTTGTATCCTTTCACCCCAGAGCCCTGGGGAAGGCCATGACCAAGCAGACTGTTTCTACTTGGATGTCCAAGGCCATCATCTTCTCTCACCAATTCCATGGCAAGTCTGTGCAGGGTACAATTAAGGCTCATTCCACCAGAGCAATGGCCTCATCAGGGGCTTTCTTCAAGTGCCTGGATACCTCTACTATCCTGGACGCTGCTACTTGGTCCTCTGTCCTCACCTTCACCAAACACTACAAACTTGACCACATCTCCATATCTAAGGCGGAGTTCGCCAGGGCTATCCTTCATGGATTCCTGGAGTCTGCCTCCACACCACCACCCCAATCTCAGTGAGCTTTGGCACTCACCCATATGCAGAATACTGCAACATGGGAATAGAGGGACACAAAAGTTGTGTAAAATCTTACCATAACCATAGATGTCCTTCTCTTCCATGTTGAAGTATTCCTTCCCCTCCCATCAGCTAATGGCTTCCCTTTCTGGATGGCAATTATATGGCATTGCCCTTCTAGGACTGGTGCTGACTGGGGTCTCTGTTCTGAGGGCTGGTGCGTGCCAATGTCATCTTTGTGGCCCATGAAATCTCACCCACATCCGATGTCTCACACACCACAAAGGGACTAAAAGCTTTTGGATACTGGCCGTATGTACCTGAGACTGGAGGATAAATCCATAAACAAAAATACCACAACATGGAAGAGAAGGACATCTATGGTTATGGTAAGATTTTATGCAACTTTTCTTTCCTATTCCTTCGGAGCAGGCTGGATCTTGGAGCCAAGATGTTTGCATCGGGTCCAGGGCATTGTGGCCGGCTCCATCCTTTTCAGAGCTGTCCCTTATCGTGGGTGCTTCGGCTCTCGACAGCTCTGGTCCAATTCCCAAGGGAGGCCACAGATTCGAAGAGAGTCTTGGCCACCTCCCCTTCATTGCTTCTGCTCTGGGGAGGTGGAGAGGGATTTTGTGGGTCTGTCTGCTTTCCAAGTAGTGGAAAAGATATTCCCCTGTAGTGGAGAACTATCTTCTCATGTCCTGCAGCCTACCCCCATACCCCCCTTGGTTCGTGGTCTTGAGCCTACTCATGCTTTCCCGAGCCAACCTGCCCAGGAACGATCTTATTTTTCTGATACTTTTCCTAAGTAACCCTTGGAGGAAGTCCCCCGGAAGAAGACGTGCAGGAGAAGGAACATCGACTCCCCGATGGAGTCATTTGCCATTCATTTCATACCAAGTCATTTGGCTTTGAGGGAGTAGGATCCCATTGATCCTCACCAGATGTCTCCTTTGGAGACATTCTAGAGATCATGCAGCAGAAAGGTTTGCAGTCTGTCCATCCTACTGAAGATTCAGTGTTCTTGGAGGCTTTTGAGGGAGGCCCATCTGCGTCATTTGTGACCCCCCGAACCCCACTCCCCCCACACCCACAGACAACCTTGTTCAGCTGGTATCTTGCCAGCTAAATGCCCCGATAGGTTCCTGGTCCCACCGTCTGACAGGAGACACTGGAGTAAGGGCCCTGTAGTTGATGCCATTTTGGTGGCAGCGGCCACCAAGAAAGAACTGGCAGAGAAGAGTGTTAATGCTTGGCTGCCTGGAGGAGTTTAAACTTTCTCCCAAATTGGCCTCTCTGCCCACTGTTAACACCTTGATGAGGCTGTTTTCCCACACTGCAGAAGGTACCTCATGGGCTGCTGGTTCAGGCCTATCCCTATGGAGACATGCCTGGATGAGACACTGATTTTGCAGAACCCTTCAAGGCATCATTTTTTAATATCCCTTTTGATGGTTCATCACTGTTTGGGCCTTCTGTTAGAGATGCACTCACCCAAAGCAAAAAAGATGGGAAGACCCTTTCTGCTGTCGTAATCAAGTTTTCTACACCTCAGATGTCCTTTTCAAGGAACCAGTGTGAAGGCAAGAAAATGTGGTTCCGTAAATCCCATAGGCCTTTCCAGGACCTGGGCGTGGAGCCCTTCTCCAGAGGCAGAAGAGGAGAGTTTAATGGTCAGCACTGCCCAAGAAGCACAGGGGGTCTGCAGAACCAGGGCTTCAGAGACTCGTTCTGTGACTAAACCCCATCAGTGCTCCTGAAGGGCTTGCCCGACACTCCATCTCTTGAGGCAGTTGGGGGTCAACTTTCCTTACATCCAGAAGCCTGGGCACATTTGACAAACCATTCATGGGTGCTAAACATAATATCCAGAGGCTACTGCATTCCCCTTTTCCTCACCCCTCCAAACACCAGAAAGAAGCTCCCCGATGTGCCACCCAGTCAGAGGGAGCAGGCAACAAACTAAGAAATTCAAAAATTGTTGCAAAAATGTGCATCCAAGAGTTTTCAACCGAAAAAAGAGGATTTGAAATTTACTCCCACTTCTTTTTAGTGCTGAAAAAAGACAGGGGCCCATACTGAATCTAAGCAATTTGAACTTTTATGTAAAGTAGTCAATGTTCCTAATGGTTATAGTGCAGTCCATTCTGCCCCTATTATGCACGACGATTGGATGTGCTCAGTAGATGTCAAGGATGCGTACTGTCATATCAAAATAGATGGGCACTCCAGGAGATACCTGCACTTTCAGCTGGGGAGCCCATCACTTTCAGTTCAGCATACTGCCCTTTGGGCTCACAGCAGCCCCCCGGGTGTTCACCAAATGCATGGCAGTCCTAGAAGTTTACATGACACTGAAAGGATTCAGGGTGTTTCCATACTTAGAAGATTGGCTGCTTACTGCCTCCACAAGGCATCAACTTCTCCAAGCCAGTGATTATCTGATTCAAATCTCACACTCCCTGGGCATCACCATAAATTGAGACAGGTCCAATCTGCCTCCGGTGCAGAACGTAGAATTCTTAGAAACATTTAAACACTAGGAATCAAATAGCTTCTGTTCCCCTTCACTGCATTATGACACAGAGGAATAAAGTCCGAGAACAATTATCCCGCCCGTCCCCCTGCACGTCTAGTCTTGCAAGTGTTGGGTCAATGTCAGCAGCAATCTTGTTAATTCCATTTGTGAGGTTCTTTATGTGAATCCTTCAGTGGACATTAGCAGTACAGTGGTCTAAACTCTACCAACCTCAGTCTGTTCTCATGAGACTGACACATTTCTGCAAACGTCATATTCGTTGGTGGATTCAATCAGATGACCTCTTTTTAGGCAGACCCCCCCCCCCTCAATTCCCCCTCCAGTAGCTACAGTGACCACAGACGCATCCCAGTTGGGGTGGGTGGTGCATTACAAGGGAAAGATGGTCCAAGCCATGTGGTTCCCTCTGGAGACCAGGATGCATATCAACGTCCTTGAGATGAGAGCAGTTCTAACATTGCAAGCCTTTCAGGATGCTCTTCCTCTGGGGACCATTGCAGTTCACACCAACAACATGTCTGTAGTAAGAGTACATCAACAAACAAGGAGGAACCCATTCTTACCCTTTGTGCAGAGAGGTCATGTGGGTTTGGGAATGGGTGATATCTTTGGACCGCCTTCTGGCTGCGTCTCGTATTCTGGAGAAAACCAGCAAGCTTGGGGGATAGACTCTGCAGATTTATTCTGATTCCGCACGAGTGGTGCCTCGGTCAGGCAGCAGTTAACATGATTTTTCAACCATTGGGCTCAGCCTTGCTGTAACCTTTTTGCTTTGCCCCTCAACAAGTGCAGCAAGTTCTTCACTCTGATCCCCTCTCTGGGGGAGTCCCCAAGGGATGCTCTGATGCATGATTGGCCTCCGGGTCTCCTCTATACCTATCCCCCTCTTCCACTGATCCCAAAGCTTCTTCACAGAGGGCAAGCAGGCTGAAGAGCTCGGTCATCCTCATTACCCCTTTCTGGCCTCTACAGATATGGTTCCCCTTACTCTAGTCTCAGGTAAAATATTCCGTGTGGGTAATGGAGCCAAGACAGGATCTCATCTCTCACCCGTCAAGATTGCAATATCCCAGTCTTTGTGCCTCAAGCTGAACACATGGTTTCTCCACTTGTAGCCATAGTAAGACAGTCATGTTAGCCTCACAAAAGCTTTCAACTAAATCTACAATAGTAACTGGAAAAGGTTCATTGTTTGGGGTGCGAATAAAAATATTGATACCTTCTCAGTACCGGTGTCATATTTTGCTTTTCCTTGGTATCCTGTTTAAAGAAGGATCAAGCTTCCCAACCGTCAAACTTTAGCTAGCAGCAGTTTCTAATTTTCATACGGTTAGCCAATCACACTCCTTGTCTACTTTTAGATTATGCAAAGCGTTTATGAAATGTATCCTTTTGCTGACAACCCCCCCAAAGATCCTTCTCCACCTTGGGATCTCACCATCCTGCAGAATTTGACTCGGACCATTCGAACCAGCAGCCAGTTGTGACTTGGTTTTTGTAATAAAAGACAATCTTTTTGGTAGCCGTTACTTCAGCAAAAAGAATTTCTGAGCTGCAGGCGTTAATCTTCCAAATCTCCATACATATATCTTTCATAAAGACAGGGTTTCACTGCGTACCAATCCCTCCTTTATGCCTAAAATAGCCACGGAAAGCAACATTAACCAGTCTATTCAGTTACTGGTATTTTATCTCAATTTTTCGAGCAAGGGAGAGTATAATCTGCATCCCCTTGATGTTTATAGACAACTTGAGATTTTATTTGCATAGAACGAAGTACAGGAAGTAAGACCAAATATTTATAGCCTTGTGTACTAACAAATTAGGTCGAGCAGTGTCAAAAATCACCCTAGCCAAATGGATCACTGACTGTATCACCTTCATTTATTCCCAGAGAGGTTTAGAATTGCCTCGACCTCTAAAGGGCACATTCTACTAGATCTATGGCTGCTACTACTACTGCCTATTCATCCAGGATTTCCATTGATGATGATTGTGTAGCAGCCACATGTCAAACAACTACATCTCTGTGCATTACAAATTGGATATTGTATCTAGGAGCAGGGCTTCCTTTGGCGGAACTGTACTCTGGCACATCCTTCCATGAGGGCCACCCAGGAACCGCATAGCTGGGGACTCTGACTCAGTCATGAGGAGGAATGAAGAAGACATCATATTAAAAAGTCTCTTAACATAACTTGGGATCTGTGTTGTCCATCTTCATTACTCCTCACTTTCCCACCCAACCATTCATCTACCTTATTCTTCTTCTAGATGATCTAAAGAAGATTGAGGGACGCTTATGTCCCATTTCTGAGCCTCAATTACCTTTTTCTCTCTCCTGTCCCAGTTATATATGACTGGTGAGTCAGCAAATTTGATCTGAGGTCCTGGGATGGGTGTAGTGCGTTGTGTTATAAAGGGAGGAGCTCGAGAGTCTGATCCAAGTCTGGAAAATGCAGCCAAGCCGTTATGAAGGTTGGATCCAAGACCCAATCGTGAAGAGGAATGAAGATGGATAACACAGGTGCCAAGTTTATGGTAAGACATAACTTTCAATTTACTGTGTTTTTGTGAGAAAAGTAACTTGGTTTTTACCAGCTTATGCTGCTTGATTTTCTTGGAAGAGGGCACCTTTTTCAGCTTGATCACTGAACAAAATGCTGGTACCACAGTAATTACAGCCACAAAACGAAAATTTGAGCAAACAGCCTTTGCTACCACAACAGATTGGCAGTTTGACTCCGCAAGAGGTGGGTGACTGGGTAGCCATATCCTCTGCGACTGTTGGGATCTCCTCTGTGGGCAAGGGGAAAGCCACTCTTGTTGGTCTTGGGAGAGGTAACGGATGGCTTCCCTGTTTGGTCAGAATGTTGTTCTCATCCCTGGGGAAGCTGCTGCTGCCATTAATAACACTGTTGGTCCAATTTTTCTTTAAATTTGTATCTAGTTTTCAAATATCCTTATGAGTAATTTAACTTTCTGGCTCGGGGTTCTAAATCCTTCTTACAAGATGTTTTTTGATAAAAGAGAGAGAGATGCCTCTTCCTGAAAAGATTCAAGATTCTGAATTTGTATGGGAAGATAAGGGATACATACAAGGTTTTCTCCTCAGATTTCTGATTTAGACTCTGAGGAGAGCTTAGATGTTCCTTGTGTTTCACTGTAGCAGTCATCACACTTTGGTTATCTGCCTGCAGGTAGCCCTCAGTCGCCCCGAATTCCAGAGACTTAGTATTTCTGCGTCGGTTGTTATCACTCTAGGTCTGACTTCAGGTCGTCAGGGGTATAAAAACAGGCAGCCGATGCCATTACATCAGTCTTTCTTACCGGGGAGCCCGTACCGTAGCAAGAGCAGTTCGACCGAGTGCCGGTCGGCCACTACCTGAATTTTCGTTATTGCATTGAATTATCCTGAAGTCTTCTAAAGCTAAGTACCCCATCGGGGATCCTTTTTTCTTTCTCTAACAGATGTCAGAAAAAGTTAACAATTGTCTTGCCTGTGGAAAGCAAATACCACACCGAGATTTTCATTCTTACTGCGTCACCTGTTTAGGCCCAGACCACAACATCCCCCGCTGTCGGTTTTGTGCCTTGTTTAACACCCAAACTGTTCAATGTTGAGCCCTTTTTGTTGCTAAATACTTTAGTTCTCTATCTCCGTATTCCGAAATGGCTTCGGTAAGCCATTTGACTAATGATCTACCAAAAAAAAGTAAGGATAAAGACAGAGACAGACCGCCCAGGTCCAAAGCTGCTGAAGCTTTCGTTAAGCTAGTCGCCAGTTCACCGGTACTCAGTGAGGTGCTTTCGCAGCCCCTGATGCCCGCTTCAGTAGATTTGCAGGCCTCTACCGAGACGCATTGAGTCTGGTATGCCGCGAGATTCTTCTTCGACAGAACCTGCGGATGTCTCTACCTTGGATGGGTCCAGAGCCACTGAGCAGGCACCGGATTCTGAGGAAGTTCTTTGCACTACTGATATTTGACACAAACCGACGACTTCTTTCGCATCTTCAGTTCTGTCTAAAACTGCTAAGTTTCTAAGGCCTAGACTGCACACTACGCCTAAAAAAACGATGACCCAAAAACATGTGCCGCCTTTGCCTCAACAGCAAATGCTTAAAATGGCAGAAGACCTTATTATGTTGATTAGAGGAAGTCAGCCTTCCCCTGCTAAGAGGATAGAGAGACCTGTCCCCAGCAGCCTTAACAGACCAAGAGTCCGACTCTGAGGTATCTGATTATGAAGACATGCCTTTATCTGCTTATGAGGATTCAAATGCAGTGGAATCTATCCCCTCTGCTTCTCCTACAGAGGATTTTTCTTTTGGTGAAACCTTAAGTACTTTGAGAGCATTTCCACTGGGAATGCCAAGACTATCCTCAGTCCAAAAAGTGACTCAGAGAATTTCTAGACTTGCCACAACATAGGCCTTTAGCAATGCCCCCAGTCCTAGATGTTGTGGATGACGTCTTTGTGGAATCCAGTTTAACTCCTGATGCCTTACCCCCTGCTCCTAGGAAACCAGACCAGTACTACAGAGTTCCTGACTCTCGCAAATTCCTTTTCAAAAATCCTACTGCTGCCCAGGGGTCCAAAGGTATCAAAGCAACTACAGCTAAAAGTCCCACTCCTTCGGACAGGGATTCCAGAGCTTTAGACCAATGGGGTAAGAAAGTATACACCTCTGCAACTCTCGCCATTAGGGCTTTGAGTTGCCAGTTTCACTTGCTGAAGTACCAACAACATATTATGGAACTTATTAAGCAAAAAATGGCTACCTTTGCAGACTGTGCAGAAAATAAAGAATTACAAGAGCTTATGCATTCTGCAAGCCAAGTAAGCAAGCATACATTACAGTGTGGCTTTGATGCTCTAGAAGCATCTTGCAGGGCAGCAGTCACTGGTTCTGTACTGAGAAGGCATGCTTAGCTTAAAGAGCAGACCTTGCCAGACCATGTCAAATCAAAATTACTAGATGCTCCTTTGAATAAGGACAGTTTGTTTGGCACCAAAGCAGAAGTGGTTCTCAAAAAGATGGAAGAAAAAGCTAAGTCTATGCAGACTGTTAAAGAATTCTTACAAGAGCAACCCCCTAGGTTCAGTAGGCATTGCCCTTCCAAACACTGGTCCTTTCCAGCCTCCTCTAGGCCATCGCAAACTAGACTCGGGAAACAGACCCCCCCCCCCCCCCCCCCCACACACACACACACACACACACACACACACACACACACACACACACACAGACTAAGGTCTCAGGTTATGCAGAGATTTAAGCAATGGAGTGCCTCCACTTCAAAAACAGGGAGCACTAAGCCACCCCCTTACGGGAAGAATTCCCAATGACTTCTCAATTCCACTCCCCACCTCTGCCCAGCTGCTTGTGCCCCAAGGAGGAAAGCTTGCCCATCATGCAAAAAACTGGACTTCCATTACCAAAGACCGATGGGTCCTCAACATTGTATATCAGGGGTACAAATTTTACTTCCACTCACTGCCAACCCTAATAGGGTTCCCAGACCTTCCTCCAAACCATTGGGCAGAGGCACAAAAACAAGTTCAAGCCCTACTCTCCAAGTGCAATTCAACTTGTTCCTGCGGAACAGATAGGTCAAGGGTTCTATTCCAGACTTTTCCTGGTACCCAGAAAAGAGGGCACTTACTGCCCAGTCCTAGAACTCTCCAAGCTAAACACCTTCCTGGTGGTACCAAAATTCAAAATGCTCACCCTGCAACAGCTTCTTCCTATGCTGGCCAAAGATGCCTGGTTAGCTACCCTGGATTTAAAAGAAGTCTATCTGCACATCCGTATAAGGGACTCCTGCAGGAAATACCTTCGCTTTAGGGCAGGCATATCAGATGTTCTTCATGTTTCACTGTTGCAGTCATCACATTTGAGTTATCTGCCTGCAGGTCGCCCTCAGTCGACCTGAATACCAGAGTCTTTGAATTTCTGCGTCTGATGCTGTCGCTTCTTCTATGATGTTAGGTCGTCAGGGGTATAAAACATGCAGCTGATGCCATTACACCAGTCTTTCTTGCCGTGCAGTGCCCGAAGCAGAAGCAGTTCGAAAGTGCCGGCCGGCTGCCTCCTGAAATTTTCGCTTTTCGAGTTTCAGACCTGAAGTCTTGTAAAAGATAAGTACCCCATTGGGGATCCTTTTTTCTTGCTCTAACCGATGTCACAAAATATTAGTAATTGTCTTGCCCGTGGAAAGCAAATACCTCAGAGATTTTCATTCTTACTGCGTCACCTGTTTAGGCCCAGACCACGACGTCCCTCGCTGTTGGTTTTGTGCCTTGTTCAACGCCCTAATTGTTCGTCATCAGGCTAGTTTTGTCACTAAATTCTTTTTCTCTCGATCGCCATATTCCGAAATGGCTTCGTTAAGCCATCCGACTATCGATCTTCCGAAAAAAACGTAAGGATGAAGACAGAGACCGCATAGGTCCAAAACTGCCAACGATGCTACCGTTAAGCTAGTCGCCAGTCCGCCGGTACTCAGTGAGGTGCTTTCGCAGCCACTGATACCCACTACTACAGATTCTCGGGCCTCTACTGAGACCCATTTGGAGTCCGGTATGCCGCGAGATGCTTTTTCGAGTATGGAACCTGTGAATGTCTCTACCTTGGATGAGTCCAGAGCCGCTGTGCAGGCACCAGCTGCTGAGGGTGTATTCAGGCCTCTTCCAATTTTTATATTAAACAGACTACTTCGTTTCAAACCAAAGATACCAAATTTCTCAGGCCTAGAGTTCGCACTACGCCTAGGAAACCGACCAAAGCGCATTGTCAGGCCCACATGCCACAAAAGCAAATGCTTAAAATGGCAGAAGACTTTATTACTTTAATTAGGGGAAGTCAGCCTTCCCCCTCATAAAGACCAAGAATTGAATTTCCTTCTGATTCGTCTGCTCAAGAGTCTGATAACTCTGACCCTTTTGCTTACCAGGCCATGCCCTTATCTACCTATGAGGATTTGATGCAGAGGATTCCATTCCCTCTGCTTCCCCACCAGAAGATTTTTCTTTTGGAGAAACTCTGCATACCCTTAGGGAGCATTTCTGCTGGGAGAGCCAGGAGTACTCTCAGTCCAAAAAGAGACTCGGGGAATTTTTAAACTTGCCTCAGCACAGGCCCCTAGCTATCCCTCCTGTTCTGGAAATTGTAGATGATGTCATCTTGGAATCCAGCCTTACCCCTGATACTTTGCCTCCAACTCCCAGAAAACCTGACAAGTACTATAGAGTACCTGACTCCCACAAATTCCTTTTTAAGAATCCTACTGTGGATCCAGAGACCATTTCCCAGGGACCTAAAGGGATTAAGGCTACGACGGGCAAATTTTTACCCATTCGGACAGGGATTCTAAGGCTTTAGACAGATGGGGTAAGAAGGTTTACACCTCTGTTACTGTTGCCATCAGGACTTTAAATTGCCAGTTTCATATGTTTAAGTGTCAGCAGCATATTATGGAACTAATTAAACAGAAAATGATGTTGATTCCTGATTGTGCAGAAAATAAAGATTTACAAGAGTTAATGCATTCTGCTAACCAAGTTGGCAAACATACTTTGCAACGTGGTTTTGTTGCCTTAGAAGCATCTTGCAGGGCTGCTGTCTCTGGGGTCTGTTCTTAGATGGCATGTTTGGCTTGAGGAACAAACCTTGCCAGACCATGTCTGTCAAAGCAAAATTACTAGATGCACCATTAAACCGAGCGTCTATTTGGCAATAAAGCAGAAGAAGTCTTCAAAAGGATGGAGGAAAATCTAAATCTATGCAAGCTGTTAAAGATTTCTTACAAGTACAGCTACCTAGATACAGTAGGCATTGGCCTTCTAAAAACTGGTCTTTTCCAGTTCCTCCCAGACCTTCAGTCCAAGCCTAGGGGCAGCAGGCCACCAAGACTGCAGTCTCAGGGCGTGCACAGATCTAAGCAATGGGAGTGCTCCCACGTCCAAAACCAGGAGTAGTAAGCTGCCATCCTATGATAAAATATTGCAATGACTTATCCTTAACTCTTCCAAGCCTTGCCCAAGTACTTGTACCTTTAGGAGGAAAACTTGCCCTGCATGCCAGAAACTGGGAGTACATTACCCAGGACATATGGGTCTTAAACATTTTTTCCCAGGGATACAGACTCCACTTCCACTCACTCCCAATCCCAAGCAGATGGCCAGACATCCCCCCAAACCAGTGGGCAGAGACCCAAAAGCAAGTAATTTAACTTCTCAATGTCAAGGCTATTCAACCTGTCCCAGCAGAACAAAGGGGGGACAAGGTTTTTATTCCAGACCTGGTACCCAGAAAAGAAAACGCTTGGCATCCTATCCTGGATCTGTCTATTTTCAACACCTTTCTGGTGGTTCCAAAATTCAAAATGCTTACTCTCCAACAGCTGCTTTCCTATGCTAGCCAAGGACTCCTGGCTAGCTAGCCTAGACTTAAAAGAACCTTATCTGCACATCCCCATAAGGGAATTTTGCAGGAAATACCTACATTTTAGAGCAGGCTGTATGCACTATTAGTTCTCTGCACTTCCCTTTGGCTTATCTACTTTGCCCAGGGTATTCACAAAATGCTCAGCTCCAGCCATTGCATAGTGAAGGCAGAAAATTCAAATGTACCCATACTTGGATGATTGCCTAATTCAGGTGGACAGTCAGAAATTGCTACTACAGCGTCTGATATTTGTAGAGAGACTTCTAACTTCACTGGGGTACACCATCAACCAAAAGAAATCACATCTGGTACCCAGCCAGCAGATTGTATTCCTGGGAGCAAGCTTGAACACAACTTCCCAGATGGCATTCCTCACTCCAGAAAAACAAATTTATTTGACTAGCTACTTCAATCTACTGGCCACCAAAACACCGCTATTTGCAAGAAAAATACTGCAAGCCCTAGGGTTCATGGCCTTTTGCATTCTACTAATTCAATGTGCAAGACTGCATATGAGGAAACTTCAGTGGTACTTAAAAAGTCTCTGGTGTCAACATTCTCATGACCTGGAAACAATGATTCCTATCATTCCTTGCCTAAGGACAGAGTTCCTTTGGAACAATGGACTCACTTTCACTCAACCCCCTGCCGCCCAAACCCTAACAACAGATGCATCAGACTATGCATGGCGGGCTCACATGGCAGGACAGTGCATTCAAGGCAAATGGAGCCCAAAGCAAATGCACCTGCATATCAATAAAAAAAATATGTTAGCTGTACAGAATACTCTGACAGCTTTGAAAGGCCTTTTTCTTCTAGGACAACTATTGGTAAAGACAGACAACACCACAGTTGTGTGGTACATAAACAAGCAGGGGGGAACCCATTCATACCCACTCTCCAGATTAGCCATGACTCTGTGGAACACAGCCTTGAGCAACCAAGTGCACCTGCAAGCTCATTTCCTGCCAGGCAACCTAAATTCACCGGCAGACGACTTAAGCAGAAATCTCATGGACCCACACAAGTGGAAACTGGAACCCAAAATATTCAAGCGTTTGAGGGACAGGTGGGGGGCACCAGAGGTGGACCTCTTTGCTTCCCCTCAGAACTGTTAATTGAGTAAATATTGCACAAGAACTCTCCACAGCCAAGCTTGGAAAGTGGATGCCCTGTCCTTTACCTGGGTCAGCCTCTCAATCTATGCCTTTCCCCCTCTGCCCCTCCTCTTGAAAGTTCTACTAAAAATCAAGCAGGACAAGCCTAGGGCAATCCTGATTGCACCATACTGGCCACTCAGCAATGGTGCCCTCTTTTGCGCACTCTGACAGTAGTGCCACCATGGCACCTGTCTCAAACACCTTCCCTGCTGTCCCAGAAGGAGGGCCATATTTTGCACCCTCAGTTCTAGACCCTGAACCTAGCAGCCTGGCTCGTCCACTGAACTCATCACCAGCAACCCTCAGTAAGCAGGTGCTGGATGTCATTCTGGAGGCAAGGAGGCCTAGTACTAGAAAATCCTATTCGGAAAAGTGGAAAAAATACTGTTCCTGGAGCCAGTCACAGGGAATGAACACAACTGTGCCCAGCTTACCTCATATACTAGATTACTTAACAGAGATGCTCCACAAAGGCCTGTCCTTCTCTTCAATTAAGATTCATGCCTCTGCCATCTCACTCATTACAACACTGAGCCACCCCTCTTCTCTAGTTCCTGAGAGGAGCTAAAAATCTAAGACTCCCCCAGGAGAGCTTCCACTCCAGCCTGGGACCTAAACTTTGTATTGGAAAAGCTCACACTTCTGCCCTTTGAACTTGCTGCTACAGCAAAGTTAAAATTTTCCTCTCAAGGAAAACAGCTCTACTTCTAGCCATCACTTCAGCAAGAAGAGTGTCTGAATTGCAGGCCTTTATGGCCATGGAACCCTTCATTATCTTCCATGCGGACAGGGTTTCCTTCAGGACCAACCCTTCATTTATGCCCAAGGTGGTATCCAGTGTGGCTTTAAACCAGTCCATTCATTTACCAACTTTTTTTCCCAAATCCTCAAAATAAAGGAGAAAGGATCCTGCACTCCCTGAACATGCACAGGCAGCTTAGGATCTATCTGGACAGAACCAAGCATTTCAGAAAATCTGACCAGCTACTAGTCAGCTTTGCTGCAGAGGGCAAGGCCATTTCTGAGCAAACCATTTCTAAACGGATAGCACACTGCATCCATGTCTGCTACAAACACCATGGGAGACCTACCCCACAGGGGATCAGAACACATTCCACTAGAGCTACATCAACCTCTACATCTTTTCTCAGGGGAGACACTACCATCGACATCCTGGAAGCTGCAACCTGGAGCTCTGTACACACTTAAACCAAGCATTACCACTTACCTATCTTTTCTAAATCCAGAGCTGGAATTGCCACAGCAGTCTTACAGGGCCTGATTGCCATCCCTAATGCTTCTTGACTATCTCCACCCATCCTCAGCTTTGGGAATCTACCCAAATGTGATGACTGCAACATTGAAATATGAAGAACATAGTACAGTTGTGTACACTTTCCATAAATGTAGATGTTCAAGTGTATTCACTCTTGCAGTCCTGGTTACCCTCCCTCCCTCCAGCACCCTGACTTCTCTTTACTGCTACCTATCTTTCTGTTTGGCCTATATTATATGATTGGTATTTGTCTTGTGCTGGAGGTGTTACATACCATGTAATTGCTTCCTATTTTGGGGGCTCCTGACATCTGGGGCAAGAAAAACTGATGTAATGACGTCGGCTGCATGTTTTATACCCCTGGCAACCTGACGTCATGGAAGAAGCGACGGCATCCGACACAAAAATCCGAAGACTCTGGTATACCTGCAGGCAGATAACCCAAATGTGGTGACTGCAACAGTGAATACACACAAACATCTGCATTTATGGTAAGTGTACACAACTGTACTTTCTCTGCACTTCCCTTTGGCTTATCCACTACTTCCAGAGTATTCACAAAATGCCGGACTCCAGCTGCAGACAGAGAAAAATTCAAATTTACCCATACTTGGACAACTGCCTGATTCAGGCAGACAGTCAGGAAACACCGTCAAATTTACCCATACTTGGACAACTGCCTGATTCAGGCAGACAGTCAGGAAACACTGTTGCAGCACCTGACATTTGTAAAAAAACCTTCTAACCTCCCTGGGATATACCATCAATGAAAAGAAATCAAAACTAGTCCCCAGTCAAAAGATTGTATTCCTGGGAGCAAGCTTGGACACAGCATCCCAGATGGTATTCCTTACACCAGAAAAACAAGCCTATCTGACAGACTACTTCAGTCAAATGGCCACCAGAACCCAGCTATCTGCAAGGAAAATCCTGCAGGCCCTAGGCCTCATGCATCCTACTAATTCCATATGCCAGACTGCATATGAGGAAACTTCAGTGGTACTTAAGTCTTTGGTGCCAACATTCTCAGGACCTGGAAACCGTCGTTCCTAGCATTCCTTGTCTAAGGACAGAGTTTCTTTGGTGGGCAACAGCATGCAACCACAACAAAGGCCTACCCTTTACTCAACCCCATGCCGCCCAGATCCTAACCACAGACGCATCAGATTATGCCTGGGGGGCACACCTGGATGATGAGTGCATTCAGGGCTACTGGAGCCCAAGTCAAATTCATCTGCACATAAACCAAAAAGAGATGCTAGCTGTGCAGCACACTCTAACAGCTTTCAGATCCCTACTGTCACCAGGACTCCTGCTAATAAAAACAGACAACACCGCAGTTATGTGGTACATCAACAAGCAGGGGGGAACCCACTCTTACCCACTCTGCAGGCTAGCCATGGCCCTGTGGAACACGGCCTTTGAAATGCAGGTCCATCTTGCAAGTTCAATTCCTGCCAGGCAAACAAAACTCACTGGCAAACGACTTAAGCAGAAATCTCCTAGACCCACATGAGTGGCAATTAGATCCCAGAACCTTCAGCCTTCTGATCCAGAAATGGGGGACCCAGAGGTGGCTCTCTTTGCCTCCCCTTGCAATCACCAGCACAGCAAATTCTGCACCAGGACACCTCACAGCAAGGCCTGGAAAGTGGATGTCCTATCCTTCCAGTGGGTAAACCTCTCAATTTATGCATTTCCCCCTCTGCCCCTTCTCTCAAGAATATTGCTCAAGATAAGACAGGACAGACCAATGACAGTTCTGATTGCCCCGGACTGGCCATGCCAGCACTGGTACCCACTCCTGTGCAGCCTGTCACTGGTGCCACCTTGGCACCTACCCCAGAGCCCCACCCTGCTCACTCAGCAGGGGGACAGGTCTTGCATCCGCAACTGCAAACCTTAAATCTTGCAGCCCGGCTTATTCCTTGAATTCTCCCCCAGTGTCCAGCCTAACCAAGCAGGTACTGGACGTCATTCTTGAAGCCAGAAGACACAGTACAAGGAAATCCTATGCTAAGTGGAAAAGTATTGCTCCTGGATTCAGTCTAAAGGAAAGGACACAACTCTGCCCTCTCTACCGCTAATCTTGGATTACTTAGCAGATCTACTCCACAGAGGCCTATCCTTTTTCTCCATTAAGATCAATGCCTCTGCCATCTCGGCTTATTAAAACTCTGAGCCGTCCCTATTCTCTCACCTTGTCATCAAACAGTTCCTGAGAGGGGCAAACAACTTAAGGCCACCAAGGAGAGCACCCACCCCTGCTTGGGACCTTACTGGAAAAGCTCACACTGCCTCCTTTTGAGCCTGCAGCATCAGCCAACTTAAAATTCCTCTCTTGGAAAGCAGCATTGCTCCTGGCCATCACTTCAGCAAGAAGTGTGTCTGAGCTGCAAGCACTTATGGTCGTGGAATCCTTCATTATTTTTTATGCTGACAGGGTCTCCCTCAGGATTAATCCTTCATTTATGCCCAAAGTGGTGTCCAGTGTGGCTCTCAACCAATCTATCCATTTGCCAACCTTCTTCCCTAATCCACACAATAAAGGGGAAAGGATCCTGCACTCCTTGAACGTGCACAGACTGCTCAGATTCTACCTGGGTAGGACTAAGCCCTTCAGGAAATCTTACCAGTTACTACTCAGATGTTCTTTGTGTTTCACTGTTGCAGTCATTACATTTGGGTTATCTGCATGCAGGTAGCCCTCAGTCGGCCTGATTAACTAAGTCTTGGGTCCTGCATCGGTTGCTGTCCCTTCTTCCATGATGTCAGGTTGTCAGGGGTATAAAACATGCAGCCGACGCCATTACATCAGTCGTTCTTGCTGTGTGGTGCCCGAAGCAGAAGCAGTTCGCAAGTGCCGGTCGGCTGACTCCTAAATTTTTTGTTTTAGAGTTTCAGAACTGAAGTCTTCAACTAAAGCCAAGTACCCCATTGGGGAAACTTTTTCTTGCTCCGTACCGATGTCAGTAAAAGTTCATAATTGCATTTCTTGTGGTAAGCAAATACCTCATAAAGATTTTCATTCGTAATGTATTCCTTGCCTATGCCCTGACCATGATGTACTTTGCTGTCGGTTTTGTGCTTCAATACACTGTCCGTCGTCTGTATATTTTCGCCTCTAAATATTTCGGTTCTCTGTTTAATTATCCAGAAATGTCGTCAATTAGCCATCCTACTACCGGGATTCCAAAAAAAAAAGCAAAGATAAAGACAGACAGGCCGCCGAAGTCCAAAACTGCTGACAACGCTTCTCCTAAGCCAGTCACCAGTTTGCTTGTACTCTGGCGCTTTCGCAGCCCCTGATACCTGCTATTTCTGATTCGCAGGCCTCTACTGAGACCCATTCAGAGTCCGGTATGCCGCGAGATGCTTCAGCTATGGAACCCGTGGATGTCTCTACCTTGGATGGGTCCGGAGCCGCTGTGCATGCACTGGCTTCTGAGGGTGTATTCAGGCCTACGGACTTGCTTATTAAACCATCTCCTTCTTTACTTAGGGCTAAATCTCGATCCATACCTAAAGAAACGGCGCCCAGGCCACATGCTCAGGCCTCTATGCCTAAAAAACAAATGATAAGAATGGCTGAAGATCTAATAACTCTAATCAGGGGTAGCCAACCCCCCCCCCCCCCTTCTAAGAGGCCTAGAACTGAAGTTGATTATGAATCTTCTGATCAGAATTCTGTTTTTTTCTGATTCTTCTGATGATCTGGATTTGCCCTTATCTACTTATGAAGATTCTGATGCAGAGGACTACATTCCTTCTGCTTCCCCTCCTGAGAATTTTTCTTTTCGGGAAACCTTACATACTCTAAGGGAGCATTTCCACTGGGAAAGCAAGGAATTTTCTGATTCAAAAAAGAGGCTTAGGGATTTCCTTCTCCTACCTGAGCATAGGCCTTTAGTTATTCCTCCTGTACTAGACATTGTTTGATGCTTTTTCGGAATCTAGTTTGGCCCCTGATTCCCTGCCTCCTGCTCCCAGAAAACCTGACCGATACTACAGGGTCCCTGAGTCCCACAAGTTCCTTTTTAAAAATCTTATTGCAGATCCAGAGACTATTTCACAGGGGCCCAAGGGCATTAAGGCTTCTACTGCTAAAAATCCAACCCCTTCTGATAGAGACTCCAGGGCGCTGGATAGATGGAGTAAGAAGGTTTATACTTCTGCAACCTTGGCCATTAGGGCTTTAAACTGCCAGTTTCATATGTTAAAGCATCAGCAATATGTTATTGGACTGCTTAAACAGAAAATGATATTGATTCCTGACTCTGTGGAAAGTAAAGAATTACAGGATTTAATACATTCTGCTAAACAAGTTGGAAAACATACTTTGCAGTGTGGTTTTGATTCATTAGAGTCCTCTTGCAGTGCTGCTGTTACTGGGTCTTTGCTCAGAAGGTATGCTTGGCTTAAGGGGCAATCTTTACCTGATCATGTTAAAGCTAAATTGTTGAATGTTGCTTTAAATCAGGACCGCCTGTTTGGCAACAAGGCTGAGGAAGTTCTTAAAAAGATGGAAGATGAAGCTAAATCTATGCAAACTGTTAAATATTTTTTACAAGTTCAGCCTCCTAGATACAGTAGGCACTGGCCCTCTAAGAACTGGCCCTTTCCAGCCCCTTCCAGGTCTTCTCAAGCCAAACCCAGACACAGCAAAACCCCCCTATTTCAGTCCCAGAGGACACACAGAACTAAGCAGTGGGGGGGGCCTCCACTTCCAAATCTGGGAATAATAAGACTCCCCCCTATGTTAAACTGTCTCAATGACTTCCTTTTAAACTTATCAACTGACTGCCCCTTTGGGGGGGGGGGTTGCTCTTCATGCAAAGAATTGGGAACTCGTTACCCAGGACAAATGGGTTTTATATATAGTGTCCCAGGGATACAGATTTCACTTCCACACACGTTGCCAACACCAAGCGGGTAGCCGGACCTACCCCCAAATCAGTGGGCAGAGGCCCAAAAACAGGTACTTTCTCTCTTAAGCATGGGGGCTATTCATCTGGTACCAGAAGAGGAAAATGGACAAGGTTTCTACTCAAGACTTTTCCTGGTACCCAGAAAAGACAATTCATGGCGTCCTATCCTGCACCTGTCTACTCTAAACACCTTTTTGGAGATTCCAAAATTCAAGATGCTGACTCTTCACCAGTTACGTCCTATGCTAGGCAAAGATGCCTGGTTGGCAACACTAGATTTAAAAGAAGCATACCTGCACATGTTCTTCATGTTTCACTGTTGCAGTCATTACATTTGGGTAATCTGCTGGCAGGTTGCCCTCAGTCGGCCTGAATTCCAAAGTCTTGGGTCCTGCGTTGGTTGCTGATGTCCTTCAAGGATGCATCTGCAGTCTTTACAAATGGGTTGTCCTGTCCTCAGGCAGCCCTTCGGTCGGCCAGATTCCAAAGTCTGGGTCTGGCTTCGGCTGGTGTCGCACTTCACCCGACGTCATTGCGGCAGTTATTCGGGTATAAAGGCATCAGCCGACGCCATTTTCCCCAGTCTTTCTTGCCGCGTGGCGCCCGAAGCAGAAGCTGTTCGCAAGTGCCGGTCGGTCAGATCCAGAGATTACTACTACCGAATACTACTTCGAAGACTTCTATAAAGCTAAGTACCCCGTTGGGGACTCTTTCTTGCCTCAGCCGGTGTCAGAGAAAGTTAATAACTGTTTATCTTGTGGGAAACAAATACCTCATAAAGATTTCCACCCTATTGCATACATTGTTTAGGCCCAGACCACGACGTAGCAGCTTGTCTAGCCTGTGCTTCTTTAACCGACGGACGCTTAGGCGCGCTCGGACTTTGCTGAACAGATTTTCGGCTCGATTTTGCCTACATTATGCCGTCGGATCCTCCGACTATGCAAATAACCAAAAGCGAAAGAAAAGGACCGACACTCGCGGTCCGCTGTTTCGCCGAAACCGCGGTTAAGCAAACCACGAGTGTTCGATTCGGCGAAACCGAGCAAGCGGTTCTTTCTTCAGCCGATAACTTGCCTTCTACCAAGGCCTCTTCTAACCTGGTAGAAACGGCTTCTGAAATCCAACCTTCTGTTGCGATTTCACAGGATTTATCAGAAACCATTCCCTAGATATTTCTACCCCTGCACGTGGAGCTGCTAGGCCTCCTCCAGCTATGTCTATTAAGGCCTTTGCCAGGGCTAAAGCAGCCAAAGCATCAAAACTTGTGCCTGCCAAGCCCCCCTCTCACAGGCCCAGCACCAGCTCCCATATGCTTTCTTTGGCAGAGGATCTCATCTCCTTAATTCGTGGAGCCCAGCCTCATCCAGACAGGGCCTCTCTCCCTCCTCCAGAAAAAAGGCCTAGAGCAGAGCCGCCTGAGCCAGTAGCCACAGATGATTCCTCTGATGACTCAGATCATACAGACCCTCCTGAGGCTTCTTATTCTCCTTACGAAGACTCTGATGCTGAGGAGTCCATCCCTTCAGCCTCTCCTCCTGAGGAATTTTCCTTTGGGGAAACCTTGCATGCTATGAGGGAACAATTTCAGTGGCAGGGCCAAGATTTCTCAGACTCTAGAAAAAGGCTTAGGACCTTTCTACACTTGCCACAGCATAGGCCTTTAGCTATACCTCCAGTTCTATCTGTTGTTGATGATGCATTTAATGATGCTTGCACTGCTCCTGATACTTTACCTCCGGCTCCTGCTAAGCCTGAAAGGTACTACAGGGTCCTGGACACTCATCACCACTTATATAAGGCTCCTTTTGCAGATCCAGAGACTATCTCCCAGGGCCCTAAAGCTGTAGCAGCTTCTTCTAAAAACCCCCTCCCCTCTGAAAGGGATTCCAGGTCCTTAGAGATGGGGTAAAAAAGTTTACACTTCTGCTACTTTGTCAGCTAGAGCTTTGAACTGCCAATTTCATATGATTCAATATCAAGAGTTTATGCTTGACCAGTTGACTAAAAAGCTGTCCTCAGAAGAATCTATAGATAAAAAGTATGTTCAAGAAATGTTACATAACATACAGCAGGTTAGTAACCATTCTTTAAAATGTGGCTATGATGCACTGGAGGCTTCCTTTAGATCAGCCATGACTGGCACAGTTATCAGGAGGCATGCATGGTTGAAAGAACAGGCATTACCAGACCATGTCAAATCTAAGCTTTTGGATGCACCTATGGACAAGGTCAATTTATTTG
Source organism: Protopterus annectens (assembly GCF_019279795.1). NCBI lineage: Eukaryota > Metazoa > Chordata > Ceratodontiformes > Protopteridae > Protopterus > Protopterus annectens. The sequence continues at coordinate 293,276,694 of NC_056726.1, read as the reverse complement.
GTGCCCCCGCACAGCACGTACTGAAAAAGATGGAAGAGAAAGCAAAATCTGTGCAAACAGTGAAAGATTTCTTACAAGTTCAACCTCCAAGGTTTAGCAGGAACTGGCCCTCCCAAGAATTGGTCCTTTCCGGACTCCTCTAAGGCACAAAGAGGCAGGAATAGGTGCTCTAGAGGCAGAAACCAATCCAGGGGTGCCTACAGGGGTCGCCAGTGGCAGGGTAACAACCACCGAGGCACGGATACAGCCACCACCACTACAACAACTCAATCACAGTGACTTGGCGGTGGCACCGCCTACCAGGGAACAACTAGAAGCACCCTTAGGCGGAAAGCTAACATTATTTTCAAGAAACTGGCACTGCATTACAAGAGAAAAATGGATTTTGCAGACTATAGACAAAGGTTACAGGTTCCATTTCCATACACTACCAGGAAAGAGAGGAATGCCAAACCTACCACCTTCTCAAAGGGCAGAAGCTCTAAAACAAATATCTCAATTATTAAGAATGAGAGCTGTGGAAAAGGTACCATTTATGGAGCAAGGGAAGGATTTTACTCCAGGCTCTTCCTGGTACCAAGAAAAGAAAACAAATGGAGACCTATTCTAGACCTGTCCGCTTTAAACACATTCCTCATTGTCCCAAAATTCAAAATGCTGACCCTACAGCAGCTTCTTCCCATGCTGGGCAAGGAGTCTTGGCTGGTAACTCTAGATCTCAAGGAGGCATACCTGCACGTCCCCATAAGACCAATTTGCAGAAGATACCTCAGATTTCTTGCAGGATCAGAGCATTATCAATTCTCAGCATTGCCCTTTGGCTTATCTACTGCGCCCAGAGTGTTCACGAAATGCCTGGCATCAGTAATCGCTCATTGCAGACTTCAGGGAATTCAAATCTATCCCTACCTGGACGACTGCCTGATACAAGCGGACAACAAAAACAAACTCACAGAAGACTTACAAAAAGTTATCTACCTGCTGCAAGCCCTGGGATATACAGTCAATACAAAAAAGTCAAGGCTGATTCCATCCCAAAGAATAACCTTTCTGGGTGCAGAACTGGACACATCAAAACAAATGGCATTTCTAACTGCAGAAAAGAAAGAGCAACTTCCTCTCTACTTCTTGGCATTAACAAAGCAGAGCCATCTAACTGCAAGAAAAGTGCTACAAGCTCTAGGCTTCATGGCATCCTGCATAATACTGGTACCTCATGCCAGGCTGCATATGAGAAAGCTACAGTGGTACCTAAAGAATTTGTGGTCTCAGAACAAGCACAGCCTAGAAACCAAAATTACAATGATCCCATGCCTGAAGCAAGAGTTCTTATGGTGGGCTCAGGCCTGTCAATCAAACACAGGACTGCCCTTCTGCAAAAGTCAACCAAGACAAACCATCACGACAGATGCCTCAGACCTCGGTTGGGGGGTGCACATGATGGGCAAGTGCTTTCAAGGCCTATGGACTCAAGACCAGCTGCATCTGCACATAAATCTAAAAGAAATGATGGCAGTAAAATTGGCAATCCAGGCATTCAGACCTTTTCTCCAAGAAGGCCAGTTGATAAGGACAGACAACACCACAGTTATGTGGTACATCAACAAACAGGGAGGCACACACTCATACCCTCTATGCCGGTTGGCACTGGACCTATGGGATGTGGCTCTGAGCTACAACATTCAGTTACAGGCAATTTATGTACCAGGGAAGGAAAACATTCTAGCAGACATATTAAGCAGAACTACAACAGATGCCCACGAATGGATGCTGCATCCGGACATCTTCAAAACCATCACAAGAGAATGGGGATTACCACAAATAGACTTGTTTGCATCCCCTTTCAATCACCAGTTGAAGAAATTCTGCACAAGGACTTACCACCCACTTGCTTGGAAGGTGGACTCCTATCCTTCAGTTGGAAAAGCCTGACAGCATCGCATTCCCACCACTTCCTTTGATGCACAAGGTGCTTCTCAAGATCAAAGAGGAACGTCCGAGGATCATTCTGATAGCCCCAGACTGGCCAAGACAACATTGGTATCCACTGCTGAGGAGCATGTCCCGGGAACAAATATGGACACTGCCCCTGATCCCATTACTGCTGACACAGAACAACTACAACATTCTGCATCCAAACCTAAAAACTCTGCAGCTAACTGTCTGGAACATTACATAACAGCAATTAACCCAAATTTATCCCAAAGGGTTAAAGACATAATCCTGGAGGCTCGTAGACCTTCAACAAGAAAGAATTATGCAGCAAAATGGAAAAGATATCTCATCTGGAGTACTGAAAAGGGGCAAGATGTGACACTGGTGAACATAGCCAACATCCTGGAGTACTTGGCGGAGCTTTTCCATACAGGCCTGTCCTATTCCTCCATCAAGATACATGCATCAGCTATTTCAGCAGAGTACAGCTTGGATCCTCCTGTCTTCTCGCATCCTCTGCTCAGCCAGTTTTTGAGAGGAATTAAAAATGTAAAACCTCCCAGGAAACCTCCATTGCCAGCATGGGACTTGAACTTTGTGCTAGAAAAACTGACTCTTCCTCCTTTCGAACCAGCAGCAACAGCAGAATTACAATACTTATCCTGGAAGACTGCTTTCCTGCTGGCAATAACTTCAGCAAGAAGGGTCTCTGAACTACAGGCATTAATGGCAGTGCAACCCTTCCTAATCTTCCATCAAGATAGTGTCCATGAGAACAAATCCTACATTTATGCCTAAGGTGGTATCCAGAGTATCTTTAAATCAGGCTATCCACCTTCCTACATTCTTCCCCAACCCACAGAACAGGGGAGAAAGGCTCTTACATACCTTGGATGTACACAGACAATTACGCTACTACCTGGACAGGACAAAAAACAATAGAAAAACTGACCAGCTTCTGGTAGCATATGCAGCAGGAAAGGAAGGAAAACCAATTTCTAAACAGACAATCTCCAAATGGATAGGAAATTGCATTAGATTTTGTTACTCCTACCATGGAAAGAAAACTCCAGAGAACATCAGGCGTCACTCCACAAGGGCTACAGCCACTACCACTGCTTTCTTACGAGGAGTGGCTACCAAGGACATTATAGAGGCTGCTACTTGGACCTCCGTGCATACATTTGCCAAGCATTATAACTTACCTCTATACTCTAGATCCCGTGCTGGTTTTGCCACTGCTGTTTTGCAAGGGATCCTAACTACACCATAATCTCTTCTCATTTCCTCCTCCCCTAGTTTAGCTATGGTATTCTACCCATTTGTAAAGACTGCAGATGCATCCTTGAAGGACATAGTACAGTTTTGTACCTACCATAAATGTAGATGTCCGAGAGGAATGCATCTGCAGTCAGGATTACCCACCCTCCTTGCCCTCTGAGGTACTCCTAGGGTATTTGCCAATCTTCAGCTAGCTTGGGGGGGATCTATTATGGTGTATTTGTTTGTATATATGTACATACATGCTTATTTTATGTGTTTGCTCTCTACTATTTGGAAACTTTGGCATTTATCCAAATTTAGCCATCCAAGAGGGCACCTGGCATCTGGGGCAAGAAACACTGAGGAAAATGCCGTCGGCTGATGCCTTTATACCCGAATAACTGCCGCAATGACGTCGGGTGAAGTGCGACACCAGCCGAAGCCAGACCCAGACTTAGAATCCGGCCGACCGAAGAGCTGCCTGAGGACAGGACAACCCATTTGTAAAGACTGCAGATGCATTCCTCTCGAACATCTACATTTATGGTAGGTACAAAACTGTACTTTTCTCGTCAGGGGTATAAAACAGGCAGCCACTGCCATTTTCTTTAGTCTTTCTTGCCACGCGGTGCCCAAAGCAGAAGCATTTTGCAAGTGCCGGTTGGCCAACTCCTGAAATTTTCGAGTTTCAGAACCGAAGTCTTCACTAAAGCTAAGTACCCCATTGGGGAAACTTTTTTCTTGCTCCATACTGATGTCAGAAAAAGTTAATAATTGTATTACTTGTGGGAAGCAAATACCTCATAAGGATTTCCATTTATACTGTATTCCTTGCTTAGGCCCTGATCACAACGTGCCTGGCTGTCGGTTTTGTGCTAGATTTAACCAACGCACTATTAAGCGTCAGTATGTTTTTGCCTCAAAATATTTTGGAAACGGATTTAACTACACAGCAATGTCGTCTGATAGCAATCCGACTACTGGAGTATACAAAACACGCAAAGAAAAGGACAGGGATAGACAGTCGAGGTCCAAAACCGACGACAAAGCTTCTCCTAAGCCAGTCGCCGGTTCACCGGTACTCAGTGAGGCGTTTTCACAGACCCTGATACCCGCTACTTTCAAGTCACAGGCCCATATTGAGACCCATGTGGAGTCAGGCACGCCACGAGATACTCAAAGTATTGGACGCACGAATGTATCTCCCTCGGATGGGTCCGAAGCCGCTGAGCAGGCACCGGCTTCTGAGGGTGTATTCAGGCCTCAACATTTTTATATAAAACCGACGACAGCTGCAAAACCAAAGACAAAAGCAACTAATGATGCATGAGCCACGTGCACAGGCTGCTATGCCTAAAAAACAGATGATCAAAATGGCTGAAGACCTTATTACCTTGATCAGGGGTTCCCAACCCCCTCCTGATAAGAGGCCTAGGCAAGACACTGATTATGAATCTTCAGATCAGGTTTCTATTTCTTCTGATTCCTCTTCTGATCAGGAATTATCTATACCTCCCTATGAGGATTCTGATGCAGAGGAGTCTATCCCATCTGCATCACCTCCTGAGGATTATTCTTTTGGAGAAACCTTGCATACTTTGAGGGAGCATTTTCACTGGGAGAGTCAAGATATCTCAGAATCAAAAAAGAGGCTCAGGGATTTCCTTCTCCCTCAGCACAAGCCTTTAGCCATACCCCCTGTTTTAGACATTGTGGATGATGTGTTTTCGGAGTCGAGCTTGACTCCTGACTCCTTACCTCCGGCTCCCAGCAAGCCTGATGGATATTACAGGGTCCCTGACTCACACAAATTTTTATTTAGAAACCCTGCTACTGACCCTGAAACTATTTCACAGAGTCCAAAGGGAGTTAAGGTCTCAACAGCAAAAAATTCTACCCCCTCTGACAGAGATTCAAGGGGACTGGATAGATGGGGAAAGAAGGTTTATACATTTTCAGCCTTGGCAATTAGGGCCTTAAACTGCCAGTTTCATATACTCAAGTATCAACAACATGTTGTGGGATTGCTGAAACAGAAAATTATGATTTATGAATGTGCAGAAAGTAAAGAATTGCAGGAATTATTGCATGCAGCTGAACAAGTTGGAAAGCATGCTTTGCAATGTGGTTTTGATTCCTTAGAGGCCTCCTGCAGGGCCGCATTTACTGGATCTGTGATTAGGAGGCATGCCTGGCTAAAAGAGCAAAATTTGCCTGATCACGTCAAAGCTAAATTACTGGATGCACCTTTACAGCATGATACTCTGGTATTAAGGCAGAAGAGGTTTTAAAGAAAATGGAAGACAAAGCTAAGTCTATGCAAACTGTAAAAGACTTACAAGTGCAGCCACCAAGATTCAGTAGACACTGGCCTACAAAAAATTGGTCCTTTCCTGTGTCAGACAGAGCTCAAAGGGGCAAATCCAGATGCCCTAATGGTTCCAGATACCAGGCACAAGATTCTTACAGGTCAAAGCAATGGGGTGCTTCTACCTCCAAATCTGGAGGAGATAAAGAGCAACCCTACAGAAAACAGTCCTAATGACTTCCCTCTGCCTTCACCAAGCACTTACCTTTTGACAGCACCATTAGGGGGAACATTAGCACTTTTTGCTCAAAATTGGCAGTTAATAACCCAGGGCAAGTGGGAGCTAAACATAGTATCACAGGGATACAGATTCCATTTCCATACTCTGCCAATGGCAAACGGTTGGCCGGATCTGCCAAAAAATCAATGGGCAGAGGCACAGAAACAGGTTACGTCCCTCATGGATATGGAAGCTTATTCAGCCAGTGCCAGAACAGGAAAAAGGACCAGGTTTTTACTCAAGACTGTTCTTGGTACCCAGAAAGGACAAGGCCTGGTGGCCAATACTGGATTTATCAATTTTGAATACTTGGACATTCCAAAATTCAAAATTTTGGCTTTGCAGCAGCTTCCGCCCATGTTGGGCAAGAATGCTTGGCTGGTGACATTAGACCTAAAAGAGGCATACCTGCTACCTTTTTGGGGGCACCTGACATCTGGGGCAAGAAAAACTAAAGAAAATGGTGCCGGCTGCCTGTTTTATACCCCTGACGACCTGACGTCATGGAAGAGGAGACAGCAACCGACGCAGGACCCAAGACTTTAGAATTCAGGCCGACTGAGGGCAACCTGCCAGCAGATTACCCAAATGTAATGACTGCAACAGTGAATACACTCGAACATCTACATTTATGTGAATACACTCGAACATCTACATTTATGGTAAGTGTACACAACTGTACTATCCCAATCAGGGAATCTTGCAGAAGATACCTACGCTTCAAAGCAGGCTACACGCACTGTCAGTTCTCTGCACTGCCCTTTGGCTTATCTATTGCGCCCAGGGTATTAACAAAGTACCTAGCTCCAGTTATTGCATTTTGCAGGCAAAGAAATATTCAAATATACCCATACCTGGACAATTGTCTAAGTCAGGCAGGAAGCCGGGACATACTTTTGAATCATCTGGCCTTTGTACAAAGGGTTCTAACTTGTCTGGGGTACACCATAAATGAAAAGAAATTGCACCTGGTACCCTGTCAACAAATTATATTCCTGGTAGCAAGCTTGAATACAACTTCCCAGATGGCTTACCTCACGCCAGAGAAACAAATTCATTTGACAACCTACTTCAAACAAGTGGCCACAAAAACTCTGCTATCTGCAAGACAAATACTGCAAGCCTTGGGGTTCATGGCCTCCTGCATTCTTCTAATTCCATATGCAAGACTGCATATGAGGAAACTACAGTGGCATCTAAAAAGCCTGTGGTGTCAACATTCTCAAGACCTAGAAACAATGATTCCTGTCATACCTTGCCTATGCCTAGAGTTCCTTTGGTGGCAGAGGCCTCCACCAAAGCAAGGGATTACCTTTCACACCACCCCCTGCCGCCCAAACCCTAACAGACGCAACAGACTATGTATGGGGGGGCTCACCTGGCAGGGAAGTGCATTCAGGGCAAATGGAACCCAAGTCAAATGCACCTGCATATCAATCGGAAAGAAATGTTAGCTGTACAGAATGCTCTGACAACCTTCAAAGACCACATTCTTCCAGGACAACTAATGGTAAAGACGGACAACACTACTGTTATGTGGTACATAAACTAGCAGTGGGGTACACATTCTTAACCCCTCTGCAGACTAGCCATGGCATTGTGGAACACAGCCTTGAGCTACCAAGTGCACCTACAAGCTCAATTCCTGCCAGGAAAATTAAATAAAAATGGCAGACTGACTAAGCAGAAACCTCATGGACCCACACGAGTGGAAACTGGAACCAAGGATTTTCAACATGTTGACAAGCAACTGGGGGAGCCCGGATATAGACCTGTTTGCCTCTCCCCAGAACTACCAATTGGACAAATTTTGCACAAGGACTCCCCACAAACAAGCCTGGAAAGTGGATCCTCTGTCCTTCATCTGGAAAATCCTATCAGTCTGTGCCTTCCCCCCTCTGCCTCTGCTCTCCAAAGTACTACTAAAAATCAAACAGGACAAACCAAGGATGATTTTGATTTCTCCAGACTGGCCGCGCCAACACTTGTACCCCCTCCTGCACAGTGTGTCACGGTTATCTCCATGGCGCCTGCCTCAGACTCCTTCCCTGCTGTCTCAGCAGGAGAACCAGATTCTGCACCCTCAGCTTCTAACACTGAACCTTGCAGCCTGGCTAATTACTTAATCTCTCCTTTACCATCCCTCACCAAACCTGTAATGGATATCATTTTAGAGGCAAGGAGGCCTAGTACTAGAAAATCTTATGCTGAAAAATGGAAAAGATTCTGTGCCTGGAACCAATCTCAAGGGATGAGCACAGCAGCACCCAATTTACCTCAGATTTTACAATACTTAACTGAGCTGCTTCACAAGGGCCTGTCTTTTTTTTCTCCATTAAAATCCACGCCTCAGCCATTTCAGCTCATTATAACACAGAACCGCCCCTCTTCTCTCATCCACTGCTCAAGCAGTTCCTCAGAGGGGCCAAAAATTTGAGACCTCCCTGGAGAGCTCCAACCCCAGCCTGGGACCTTAACTTTGTCTTGGAGAAACTCATTCTACCTCCTTTCGAGTCATCTGCTCCTGCAGACTTAAAATTTCTTTCTTGGAAAACAGCTTTTCTTTTAGCTATCATTTCAGCTAGAAGGGTTTCTGAATTACAGGCCCTTAAGGCAGTGGAGCCTTTCATAATCTTTCAGGCAGACAGGGTGTCCCTCAGAGCCAATCCACCCTTCATGCCCAAGGTGGTATCCAGTGTGGCTCTTAATCAGTCCATTCATTTGCCAACCTTCTTTCCCAATCCACAGAATAAAGTGGAATGGATACTGCATTCCTTAGATGTGCACAGATAACTTAAATTCTACTTGGACAGGACTAAACTTCAAAGGAAATCTGAACAACTGCTGGTGGCATTTGCTGCAGAGGGGAAGGCTATTTCAAAGCAAACCATTTCTAAATGGATAAGCCATTGCATTCATTTTTGCTATAAGCACCATGGAAAAACCTATCCCCAGGGGATCAGACCTCACTCCACCAGGGCTGCATCTACCTCTACAGCTTTTCTCAGAGGCGTCTCTACCAGGGACATCCTAGAAGATGCTACCTGGAGTTCTGTACGTACTTACACCAAGCATTATCATTTGCCAATTTTCTCTAAATTCAGAAATGGCTTTGCAACTGCAGTCTTGCAGGGCCTTATAGCTGGTCCTAATGCTATCTAAATTCCTCCTCCCAACCATAGCTTTGGGAATCTACCCAAATGTAATGACTGCAACAGTGAAACACGAACAACATCGTACAGTTGTGTACACTTACCATAAATGTATATGTTCGTGTGTATTCACTGCTGCAGTCCTGGATGTTCATAGGTTCATACTAGGCTATCTGCCCTAGGGCATTTATAAGCCTAGCCAGAGTATATTTGGCTTTCGCCACCCATTTTAAATTAATTTTTCTATGCCCTTTTTCGAGGTTAGTGTACTGTGCCTCTGTCTAACAGTGACACAGAAGTGATACCCGGGGTAAACCTACGATCTCCCATCCACTCAACAAGATTCCTCTTGAAGAGAGTCAATGAGGGACTCTGCCTAACCTGGACTGGGATTTTATTCCAGAGTGAAGGGAGCCTCTGGGTTATGAATCTGTCCCTCCAGTGTGTCCTATTTATTTCAGTGCTGAGGTTCAAGTTTCTCGAGCGTGTAGCTCGATGGGATTTGGATTTTTTGAGGTGCAGCATGTCCCTTAATTCCGGGTTGGACATGGCTTTATACGTCAGGCACAGGTCGCCTCTGAGCAGGCGGTATGCCACTGAGTAGAGCTGGAGTTTCTTTAACCGGGCAGCATATGGCATCTGTTTGAGCCCTTTGATCCTCTTGGTGAGGTACTTTTGGGGTCTTTCCAGTTGCTGGCGGGTGTTTGGTAAGGTACATCCCAAAAGGCGCATTGTACTCAATTATGGGCCTGATGAGGGATGAGTAAAGAGGCACGATGACCTCCCATAATCTAGATGTGAATCCCTTCATGATTAGGTGGGCTATATAAAATGTTTTTCTAACCACTTTGGCCACGTGGTTGTCAAATGAGAGATTGCCATCAACTTGGGTCCCCAGGTCCCTAATTACTTCTTTGGTACTTAATGGATTACCACCTATGTGGTAATTTGTGGGCACTTTGTTTTTGCCAAAGGGGATGACTATACACTTTTTGGCGTTTAGCTTGAGGCCATGGCTCTGGCACCAGTTGTCTGTTTCTATGAGGCCCTTTGGGAGGATGCTTGTGTCGGCTGAAGAGTCGATTATGGCGCCCAGTTTGCAGTCATCAGCGAACTTGGTCAGCCACAGTCCTTCTCTGTTGGCCTGTACCTCCGAGAAATATATACCGAACAAGAGAGGTCCCAGGACTGAGCCTTGTGGGATGCCACTTGTAACTGGCTTGGAGTCTGACATGGCTCCAGCAATTCTAACCATGTGGGTTCTGTCCTTGAGCCAGTTTGCAACCCATCTAGTGACATTGGGGTTTATATTTAAGCTGGTGAGCTTATCTATAATGCCCGAGTGGGGTATTGTATCGAAGGCTTTTGCGAGGTCCAGGTAGGCTGTGTGGACCACCTTCCCTTCGTCAATGGCCTTAGTGACTGTTACAAAGAAGTCGACCAGGTTTAAGAGGCAGGACCTGCCCATAACAAAGCCGAACTGGGTAGGATCCAGTGTCTGCAGGTCCCCAATATCTTTATTTATGAGGTCCATGGTGATCCTTTCCATAGCTTTGCAGACCAAGCTAGTCAGGCTTATGGGGCGATAGTTTCCAGGGTCCGTTGAGGCACCACCTTTGTGGAGAGGGACCACTGTTGCTGTACGCCACTCTTTGGGTACATATCCTGTAGTAAGGCTGAGATTGAACAGTAGTTTTATGTTTGGGTTTAGCTCTTCTTGGAGTTCATGTAGGACGCAGCCCAGGACACCGTCTGGTCCCATTGATGCTGTGTTTTTTGCTTTGGAGAAGGCGGCTCTTAACTGAGCATCTGAGATGTCAGGGGGCAGCACTCTGCTGGGATAGATATTTGCCCTTTTGGTGGCGAGGGGGGGGAGTTTGCACTGAACCTGTCAGCTAGGATGTTGGCAATGTCTGTGGGTTCAGTGTATTTTTTGTCATTTTGGACTAATTCTGAGCATATCTGGGAATTCCCACCCAGGTTCCTAACATAACTAAAGAAAGCCTTGTGATTATCCTTGGTGTCCTGTGCAATTTTTCTCTCGAAGCTGGCCTTAGATGATTTTATGAGTGCCCTTAGTTTTTTGCTAATACTGATCAGAGATGCCTTCCCTTTTTGGGATTTTGCTCTATCATGTAGTAGCTTCCTCCTTCTATTGTATAGTTTGTTTATGGCTGGGGTCCACCAGACAGGACGTCTGCCTTTGGAGGATTGGGTCTTGGTTTTATTTGGGATTGCATGATCCATGCATTCCTGAAGGTGTTCATAGAATGCATTTATAAAGGATTCTGCAGTCTGGGCCATATTTTCCACAGGCCCGGGGGCTTTGAAGGATTCCACCTCGGTTTTGAGGAGTGTGAAATTTGCTTTAGAGAAGTTTTTCACTGTGGTTTTCTGGGCAGGGGATGGGGTCAGGATGGGAATATCCAGTGAGATCAGTTTATGGTCTAATCTTACCAGTGAGGGATACACTTCTGGTCTGGAGCATAGAGTCCCCATGTTGGTGATGATCAGGTCCAGTATGTTTTCCCCTCTTGTGAGAGTGGTAACAAGTTGTTCCATAGCATTTGAGTTTATGAATTCTAGGAACCTTTGGGCTAGGGTGTTGGAGCTAGAGTAATGCTCCCAGTCTATGTTTGGGTAGTTGAAGTTGCCCAATAGAATGGTGTTTGGAGAGACCTTCATATTTTCCAGTGTTCTCAGGAAGGCCGAGTGGGGTTCCTGGGTTTGGGAGGGTGGGCTGTAGCAGGCTATAAACTGGAAGACAGTTTTACCCACTGTTGCACATGGATAGTCTCTGATGCTTCGTGCTTTGCCACCAACCTGGAGGTGTGGGTATCTTTGATGAATATCGATACTCCCCCTCCTTTTGTGGTTTGGTCCAAGTTTTGGGGCCGAAAAGCATGGTATGAGGTGTAACCTGATAGTGCTGGGGTGCTCTCGGGAGCCCTGAACCAGGTTTCTGTTACTGCACAGATATCGATGTTCTCCATGCTAAGGAGAGTTTCGAGTGCGTGCATCTTGAGGTTTAGATTTCTGGCGTTGAGTAGCATTACTCTTAGTTTCTTATCCGTTGTGATACCTATGGAGGTGGGTTTGTCTTTTGAGCCTTGCCTAAAAAAGGCACTATGGGGGTAGCAAGAGCCTTTGCCAATATCTGAAAGCCCAGGGGTGACAGGTGCAAGCCGTCCCTAGCGAAGCATCGTGGCTTGTCGAGCATATCATCCCAGGCTGACAGGCATTGGATCCCCTTTGAATGACACCAGTACTTAAGCCAGTTGTTGAAATTGATCATCTTGTCTTCATATTGTGGCATCATTCTTGGTGAGGGTAAGATGCTACTCAAGGTCAGGGTCATACCGGCCTGGGCTACATGCTCAGAGAGCTCTTCTATGTCTCTCTTCATGTAGTCCAGGGAGATACGTCTCAGGTCATTCACACCAGCACCAGCATGGGCAATGACTGAGTCATATTTCTACTTGTCTTGGAGTGACCTGAGTGCTTGTGTTATGTGGTGGATCCTAGCGCCCGACAGGCTGCTCACCGTGACCTTCTCCTTGTTCAGCCTGGTGAGCGGGACGTCAGTGTGCCTGACGATAGTCACCTATTACAAGTGTATCAGGTGTGTTGTTTAGCCTTAAGGGCTGTGACTGTTCGGCACACTGGCTTTGTGAGATATGTGTTGCACTTGTTTTGTTTTGGGGTAGCGGTTGCTTGGGTGTCTGCTTTGGAGGTCCCTGCTGCTTAGGCAGATCTTTATTTAGAGTCTCTGAGTATGTTTTTGTGTGATTGTGTTTGGTTTGCTGTCGTGGTAAGTCTATGTGAGACTGGAATTGTAGTGAGTGTGGTTTCCTTCTCCTCCTGACTGGTTATGCCAGTACTGAGTTGAGAGAGCATAGCCTCCAGTTTGGCTATATGGTTGCATATCTCACATGGGTTGGAATTTGTTGGGAGGAGAGGGTTGTCTGTGTACATGAGGCAGTTGTAACATTGCCTCAAGATTCCCATATTCACCAGCTGGATCTGAGAAGAGATTGACAACTGACCTTTGGACATGCTAGAATAATATTGGGAATTCCTTTATAATTGAAAAGGGCCAATGGGGAGTGAGGGTGTAGTGCTTTTAATTTTTAGTGCTGACTTATATAATTGCTTTAGTGAGCAAGTGCCAGGTAACTTAAGTGCAATGTGTTACAGGTAACTTAAATGCAAAAACGACAAACAGTAACTTTCTTTCAAGTGAAACAAGGAAATAAGTACAGTAAGCAATGCAGATATCACTAGGGATCCACAGAAGCGCTGAGAAGCCGCGTTTTAGGTGGAATTAGCATTCCAGGGAAATAAGCAGACAAACAACAAGCATACAAACAAAGCTAGATTCAGCAGGCCTGGATCTAGTCTATGCTACAGCAACAAGGTGTACCAATTTCAGTAAGAAGCAGTTCAGATATGCATGCACTATAAGCCTTTAACCAGGAATTCACAGCTCAGAAGGGCAGAGTCCAGCCTCTCCTCCCACAAGAGTGCAGACCACGAACCCTCTTAATGTAAAATAACTGGCCTGAAAGCTCAAGTGCTTAAACCAGAATTAATACACTTTTAGAATAACAGACACTGAGCCCTCAATCAGCAGTTCCCAACTTAGAAGGATGTAAGCTACCTGATGTCCTTCAAGGATGCATCTGCAGTCCTAACATATGGGTTGTCCTGCCTCAGGCAGCCCTTCGGTCGGCCGGATTCCAAAGTCTGGGTCTGGCCTCGGCTGATGTCGCACTTCACCCGACGTCATAGCTGCTGTTTATAGGGTATAAAGGCATCAGCCGACGCCATTTTCCTCAGTCTTTCTTGCCACGCGGTGCCCGAAGCAGAAGCTGTTCGCAAGTGCCGGTCGGTCAGATCCAGAGATTTCTACTACCGAAGACTTCTAAAAAGCTCTTGCCTCAGCCGATGTCAGACAAAGTAAATAATTGTTTAACTTGTGGGAAACAAATACCTCATAAGGATTTCCACTCTTACTGCCTTCCTTGCTTAGGCCCAGACCACGACGTATCAGCTTGTCTAGCCTGTGCTTCCTTCAACCGACGGACACTTAAGACGTTGGTCGGAGTTTGCAGAGGAGTTTTTTGGTCCCGCTTTTGCATACAAAATGCCGTCTGAGACTCCAACTACTCATTTAGCTAAAAAGCGCAAGGAAAAGGACTGACACTCGCGGCCCGCGGTTTCGGCTGAAACCACGGTTAGGCCAACCGCGAGTGTCTCGGTTTCGACTGAAACCGATCCCCCGGTTCTTCCTTCGGCCGAAAGCATGCCTCCGATAACCGAGGCCTCACAGAGCATGGCTGACTCTGCTACTGAATTTACTGCTACAGAAGCAGGCACCCAGGATTTGTCAGACACTATTCCTTTAGACATATCTACCCCTGCACGTGGGGCTGCTAGACCCCCTGCTTCTATGTCTATCAAGGCTTTTGCCAGGGCTAAAGCAGCTAAATCTTCTAAGGCCCTACCTGCTAAAACTCCTTCACATAGGCCTACCTCTAGTTCCCAAATGCTCAGCCTGGCTGAGGATCTCATTTCTTTGATCAGGGGATCACAACCTCACCCAGACAGGGCCTCTCAGCCCCCTCCAGACAAGAGGCCTAGGACTGAACCCCCGGAACCTGTCTCTACAGATTACTCCTCGGATGACTCAGACATTTCGGACCCTCACGAAGGCCCATATTCTCCTTATGAGGATTCTGATGCAGAAGACTCCATTCCTTCTGCTTCTCCTCCTGAAGAATTTTCCTTTGGGGAAACTTTGCATGCTATGAGGGAACATTTTCAATGGCAGGGCCAGGATTTTTCAGATTCAAGGAAAAGGCTTAGGACCTTTTTACACTTACCACAGCGTAGGCCTTTAGCCATTCCGCCAGTACTAACAGTTGTTGATGATGCATATAATGATGCCTGTACTGCTCCTGATTCTCTTCCTCCGGCCCTGCCAAACCAAACAGATATTACAGGGTCCCGGACACACATTACCATTTGTATAAGGCTCCTGTTGCAGACCCTGAAACCATTTCACAGGGCCCTAAAGGTGTGGCAGCTGCCTCTGCCAAAAACCCTCTTCCCTCTGAAAGGGAATCTAGAGCATTAGAGAGATGGGGTAAAAAGGTTTATACTTCTGCTACTCTTTGGGCCAGGGCCTTGAACTGTCAATTTCACATGATTCAGTACCAGGAATTTTTGTTAGACCAGATAAACAAAAAACTGTCTTCTCCTGAACCTTTAGAACGCAAGTCCCTTCAGGATTTGGTACATAACTCTCAGCAGGTCAGTAACCATTCCTTAAAATGTGGCTATGATGCACTGGAGGCTTCCTTTAGATCAGCTATGACTGGAACAGTGATTCGAAGGCAGGCCTGGCTAAAAGAACAATCCTTACCAGACCATGTTAAGTCAAAACTCCTAGATGCTCCCATGGAGAAACAGTTTGTTTGGCTCCCCTGCACAGGGGGTTCTAAAGAAGGTGGAAGAAAAAGCAAAATCTGTCCAAGCAGTCAAGGATTTCTTACAGGTCCAACCTCCGAGGTTTAGCCAAAATTGGCCTTCGAAGAATTGGTCCTTTCCAGACAACTCCAGAGCGCAGAGAGGCAGAAATAGACGCCCCAGAGGCAGAGGTCAATCTAGGGGTGCCTACAGGGGGCGTCAGTGGCAACCTACCAACCAGAGAAATACCGCCACAGATTCAACTACAACCATTTCCACAGGGCAGACACAATGACTTGGCTCTAGTTCCGCCTACCAAGGAACAACTGGAAGCACCCTTGGGAAAGCTAGCCTTATTCTCCGACAGCTGGCATTACATTACAGGAGACAAATGGACTTTACAAACAATAGACAAGGGCTACAGGTTTCACTTCCACACTCTACCAAAAAAGAGAGGAATGCCAAACCTACCACCAAGCCAAAAAACAGACGCTCTAAGACAAGTCAACAACTTACTAAGGATGAGAGCTATAGAAGAGGTACCACCTATGGAACAAGGCCAAGGATTTTACTCCAGGCTTTTCCTTGTACCAAGAAAAGAAAATCAATGGAGACCTATTCTAGACTTGTCCGCACTGAACACATACCTCATTGTTCCAAAATTCAAAATGCTGACCCTCCAGCAGCTTCTTCCCATGCTGGGCAAGGAGTCTTGGCTGGTGATTCTAGATCTCAAGGAGGCATACCTGCACGTCCCTATCGACCAGATTGCAGAAGACACCTCAGATTTCTTGCAGGATCAGAGCATTATCAATTCTCAGCATTGCCTTTTGGCTTATCTACTGCGCCCAGAGTATTCACGAAATGCCTGGCATCAGTAATTGCTCATTGCAGGCTTCAGGGAATTCAAATTTACCCATACCTGGACGACTGCCTAATACAAGCGGACAACAAGGCAAAATTAACAAAAGATTTGGAAAATGTCATACAACTGTTGCAAGCCTTGGGATACACAGTCAACATGCAAAAGTCAAGACTAGTACCATCCCAAAGGATAACATTCTTGGGTGCAGAACTGGATACTTCAAGTCAGATGGCTTTTCTCACAGAAGAAAAACAAAAGCAACTACCAGCCTACTTCATGACATTAACAACACAAACTCGGCTTACTGCAAGGAAAATCCTGCAAGCCCTGGGCTACATGGCATCATGCACAATACTGGTTCCACATGCCAGGCTGCATATGAGAAAGCTACAATGGTACCTAAGGAATGTATGGTCTCAACACAAGCACAGTCTAGAAGCCCAGATTCCAATAATTCCATGCCTGAAGCAAGAATTCCTGTGGTGGGCTCAGGCCTGTCAGTGGAACAGAGGCTTGCCTTTCCACAAACCTCATCCAAGCCAGACCATCACCACGGACGCCTCAGACCTAGGATGGGGGGCACACGGTGGACAAGTGTATTCAAGGCCTATGGACCCAAGACCAGCTGAAACTACACATAAATCTAAAGGAGATGCTGGCAGTGAAGCATGCGATCCAGGCATTCAGACCACTCCTTCAACAGGGTCATCTACTGATAAGGACCGACAATACCACAGTCATGTGGTACATCAACAAACAGGGAGGGACACATTCATATCCTCTATGCCGGATGGCAATGGACCTGTGGAATGTGGCCCTGAATCTCAGCATTCAACTTCAGGCCAGATTTGTACCAGGAAAAGAAAATTCTCTAGCAGACACCTTAAGCAGAACTACCACGGATGCTCACGAATGGATGCTGCATCCAGATATCTTCAAAGCCATAACAAAGAAATGGGGACTACCAGAGATAGACCTGTTCGCCTCCCCACACAACCACCAATTGAAGAAATTCTGCACAAGAGCATACCACCCACTTGCTTGGAGGGTGGACTCCCTTTCCTTCAGCTGGAAAAACCTGACAGCATATGCATTTCCACCTCTTCCCTTGATGTACAAAGTACTACTGAAGATCAGAGAGGATCAGCCAAGGGTAATCCTGATAGCTCCAGACTGGCCGAGGCAACATTGGTACCCGCTACTGAGAAGCATGTCTCGGACACATGCATGGCCTCTACCTCTATGTCCCTTACTTCTAACACAGGACAACTACAAGATCCTACATCCAAACTTGAAAACACTGCAGCTAGCTGCTTGGAATATTGCATAAAACGAAATAACCCAGGGTTATCCCAGAGGGTTAAGGACATTATCCTGGAGGCACGCAGACCTTCCACAAGGAAGACTTATTCAGCCAAGTGGAAAAGATACCTCTTTTGGAGTGCAGCAAAGGGAGAAAATGTCTCATTGGTAAACATAGCACACATCCTGGAATATTTAGCAGAACTGTTCCACAATGGCCTGTCTTACTCCTCCATTAAGATTCATGCATCAGCAATTTCAGCAGAATACAATATGGATCCTCATATCTTCTCTCATCCTCTACTCAGGCAGTTCTTGAGAGGAATTAAAAATGTAAAACCTCCAAGGAAACCACCTTTACCTACATGGGATCTCAACTTTGTGCTGGAAAAGTTAACACTTCCTCCTTTTGAACCAGCAGCAACAGCAGAATTACAGTTCTTGTCTTGGAAAACTGCTTTCCTGCTAGCAATCACTTCAGCAAGAAGGGTATCTGAGTTACAGGCATTAATTGCAGTACAACCCTTCCTTATCTTCCATCAGGACAGAGTCTCTCTGAGAACTAACCCTACCTTTATGCCAAAGTGGTCTCCAGAGTATCATTGAACCAAGCGGTTCATTTACCTACATTCTTCCCCAACCAACAGAACAGGGGGGAAAGACTACTACATACCTTGGATGTGCACAGACAATTACGCTACTATCTGGACAGATCTAAGACCAGCAGAAAAACTGACCAGCTTCTGGTAGCATATGCAACAGGAATGCAAGGAAAAGCAATTTCAAAACAGACAATCTCAAAATGGATAGGAAATTGCATTCGATTTTGCTACTCTTTTCATGGAAAGACATGTCCTGAAAATATCAGACCTCATTCCACAAGAGCTACAGCCACCACTACAGCTTTCCTACGAGGAGTGGCCACCAAAGACATTTTAGAAGCTGCTACTTGGAGCTCCGTGCATACATTTGCCAAGCATTATAATCTCCCCTTATATTCTAGATCCCGAGCAAGTTTTGCAACTGCTGTTTTGCAAGGGATCTTAACTACACCATCTTTATCTTAGTGCCTCCTCCCCCAGTTTGGCTATGGTATTCTACCCATATGTTAGGACTGCAGATGCATCCTTGAAGGACATAGTACAGTTTTGTACCTACCATAAATGTAGATGTCCGATAGGTATGCATCTGCAGTCAGGATTATCCACCCTCCTTCCCCTCTGTGGTATTCCTAGGGTATTTACCCCTCTTTTAGCTAGCTGGGGGAATCTATTATGGTGTATTTGTTTGTATCTATATATATATATATTCTTATATTGTTTGCTCTCTACTGTTTGGAATTATTTGCATTTATCCAAATTTAGCCTTCCTAGAGGGCACCTGGCATCTGGGGCAAGAAACACTGAGGAAAATGGCATCGGCTGATGCCTTTATACCCTATAAACAGCAGCTATGACGTCGGGTGAAGTGCGACATCAGCCGAGGCCAGACCCAGACTTTGGAATCCGGCCGACCGAAGAGCTGCCTGAGGCAGGACAACCCATATGTT
Organism: Protopterus annectens; assembly: GCF_019279795.1. Classification (NCBI taxonomy): domain Eukaryota; kingdom Metazoa; phylum Chordata; order Ceratodontiformes; family Protopteridae; genus Protopterus; species Protopterus annectens. The sequence goes on along the minus strand of NC_056726.1, from coordinate 293,257,569 downwards.
AGGACTGCAGATGCATACCTATCGGACATCTACATTTATGGTAGGTACAAAACTGTACTTTCTGCCACTACAGTGCAGACCACAAACCCTTTTAATGTAAAACTGGTCTGAAGCCCACGTGTTTAAACTAAAATGCTTAGAATGAGTTACACCAAGCAGTAATAAATACAATTGAGTACTTTTAAGATGACGCAAAAGCAAAATTAAGTAGGAAGAAACACAAGTACAGTAAAAGCAGATGAATTTTTTTTTTTTTTTTTTCAGAAAAGTAGCAAAAGCAGTAGTAAATACAATTCTCATGCAGTGCAAGCTAGCACACTTGAATATGTAGCAATATTAGTCCACACACAGTTTGAAAAAATGTAATTAAATTAAAAATGACTAAAAGCAAGTGCAGAAAGGGTTTATTAGGTAGAATGCGGTAAAGAGATGGGCCTGGGGGAGTGTCTTAGATCAAATCTACAGTGGGGCGGGCACTGCAAAAGCCACCAAATTTAAAATGCAACCAAGAACAGAGAGGGGGGGGGGGACAGTTTCAACACAGATGTGAGGAATGTGCAAATTATCGTGTTACACTGCTGCAGTCATCACACTTGGGTTATCCTGCCGTCAGGCAGTCCCACAGTCAGCCAGAGTTCCAAAGTCTTGGTCCGTCGTCGGTTGCTGTCGCTTCTTCCCTGACGTCAGTGCACCAGAGGTATACAAGAGGCATCCAACGCCATTTTCTTTCAGTCTTTCTTGCCGCGTGGTGCCCGAAGCAGAAGCAGTTTGCAAGTGCTGGTCTGCCGACTCCTGAGATTTTCAAATCGAATTTCAGACCGAAGTCTTCAGTAAAGCTAAGTACCCCGTTGGGTAACCTTTTCTTGCCTCAGTCCGATGTCAGAAAAAGTTAACAATTGCATTTCTTGTGGGAAGCAAATACCTCATAAGGACTTTCATTCTTATTGTATTCCTTGCCTAGGCCCAGACCACGACGTCACAGGTCGTCGGTTTTGTGCTAGGTTTAACAAACTAACTATAAAACGTCAGTTTGATTTCGCCCGACATTTTTTTTTGGTAGGAAATTTAATTATACCATGCTGTTGGAGCAACCGACGACCGGAATGCATAAAAAAACGCAAAGATAAGGACAGGCAGCCGAGACCCAAACCAGACTCCGAGGCCTCTGCTAGGCCAGTCGCCAGTTCTCCGGTTTTCAGTGAGGCACCTATGCAGCCCCTGACTACCGCTGATTTAGAACCCCAGGCGGCATCCGATTCCCAAGCGGAGATTGCTAGGCCTCCACAATCTTTATCTTTAGGCCCTTCTGACTCCATGGCTGAAGGAAATTCCGGTGCAGTTGAAACGCCTTCAGTTGCAGAAGGTGTCTTCAGACCGACTACACTCACTATTAAATCCTTTGCAAAGCTTAAAACTCCTTTAAAAGCAAAGAAGACTGTACAGCAGTCACAAGTACAAGGCTCCATGCCTAAGAAACAGATGCTTAAGATGGCTGAAGACTTAATTACCCTAATCAGGAGTTCCCATCCCCCTCCTGATAAAAGGCCTAGACAGGAGGAGGACTACGCTTCCTCTAACCAGGTTTCAGTTTCCTCGGATTCTTCTGAGGAACAGGAATATTCTTTTCCCCCTTATGAAGACTCTGATGCTGGAGAGTCTATTCCTTCAGCATCTCCCCCAGAAGGCTACTCTTTTGAGGAAACTTTACATACCATGAGGGAACATTTCCACTGGGAAGGCTAGGATTACTCTGATTTTAAGAAAAGACTAAGAGAGTTCCTTTTACTACCCCAGCACAGACCACTTGCTATTCCACCCGTGTTAGACATTGTGGGTGATGATGATTCAGAATCTAGCCTTAACCCAGATTTACTACCTCCTGCACCAGCCAAACCAGACAGATACTACAGAGTCCCTGACTCACACAAATTCCTATATAAATGCCCTGTTGCTGACCCAGAAACCATTTCCCAGGGTCCCTAAGGGGGTAAGGCCTCTATTGCTAAAAATCCAATCCTGTACCCTCTGAAAGGGATTCTAGAGCACTAGACAGATGGGGAAAGAAAGTATATACCTCAGCTACTCTAGCTATGAGGGCCTTAAATTGCCAGTTTCACATGCTGAAATATCAACAATATTTGATGTCTCAATTAAAACAAAAAATGATCACACATACAGAGCAGCCTGATTACAAGGAAATGCAAGATTTGTTGCATGCAGCTGAACAAGTGGGAAAACATACTTTGCAATGTGGATTTGATTCATTGGAAGCTTCTTGTAGAGCAGCAGTGACAGGGTCAGTCATTCGTAGGCATGCTTGGTTAAAAGAACAAACTTTACCTGATCATGTTAAAGCAAAGTTATTGGATGCACCTTTACAGCAGGATGTTTTATTTGGTGTAAAAGCAGAAGAGGTTTTAAAGAAAATGGAGGATAAGGCAAAATCTATGCAGACGGTCAAGGATTTTTTACAGGTTCAACCCCCTCGTTTCAGCAGAAATTGTCCAACCAAAAACTGGTCCTTTCCAGCTTCTGACAGACCACAGAGGGGCAAATACAGACAACCAAGGGGCAGAGGTCAGTCACAAGGCTCCTACAAGCCTCGACAATGGGGTGCCACAACCCAGAAAGGAGGAGAAGACCGGTCCCAAGCTATCAGAAGACAAACACAATGACTTACCCCTCAGACTGCCAAGCAAAGCCCTCTTGGCAGCTCCCTTGGGAGGAAAACTAGCACTTTTTGCAGACAACTGGCACATCATCACAAAAGACAAATGGGTCCTAAATATTGTATCTCAAGGATACAGATTCCACTTTCACACTTTACCAAGGATAAAAGGAATGCCAAACCTGCCACCAAATCAATGGGGAGAGGCTCAAAAACAAATTACAGCTCCCATGGACATGAGCCATTCAGCAGGTTCCTACAGAGGAGCAAGGACAAGGATTTTACTCAAGACTCTTTCTAGTTTCCCGAAAGGACAAAGCCTAGAGACCCATTTTGGACCTCTCAATTCTAAACATATCTGGAAGTACCCAAATTCAAGATACTAACACTACAGCAACTTCTTCCCATGCTGGGCAAGAAGGCTTGGCTAGTAACGTTGGACCTCAAGGAGGCATACCTGCATGTCCCTATCAGACAAAATTGCAGAAGATACCTCCGATTTATAGCAGGTTCAACCCATTACCAATTCTCTGCACTGCCCTTTGGCTTATCTACTGCGCCCTGGGTCTTCACAAAATGCCTGGCACCAGTAATTGCATACTGCAGACAAAGAGGAATTCAAATATATCCATACCTGGACGACTGCCTTATTCAAGCAGAAAGCAAGGACATTCTTTTAAAGCATCTGGCATTTGTCAAAAACCTATTATGTTGCCTAGGGTACACAGTAAACGAAAAGAGGTCAAAACTAGTGCCCTCACAAGACATATAATATTCCTGGGTGCCAGCTTAAATACAACAGCCCAGATGGCTTATCTCACGCCAGACAAGCAAGGACAACTGACTCAATACTTTAAAATGATGGCAACAAAGACCCAGCTCCCTTCAAGAAAAATTCTGCAGGCCTTGGGATTCATAGCATCTTGCATACTACTAATACCATATGCAAAACTGCATATGAGGAAATTACAATGGTACCTGAAAAGCATTTGGACTCAACAAAGCCACAGCTTGGAAACAATAATACCACTCATTCCCTGGCTTCAAAAGGAGTTTCTATGGTGGGCTCAGGCATGTCACCTCAACAAGGGTCAGCCTTTTACGTTACCCACAGCCAGGCAAACTATAACAACAGATGCATCGGATTATGCCTGGGGGAGCACACATGGCAGGACAGTGTATTCAGGGCAAATGGTCTGCAGATCAAAGGCATCTACATATCAATCAAAAAGAGATGCTAGCTGTACAAAATGCCCTAACAGCTTTCAAGGACCTCCTACATCCAGGACAACTCCTAATAAAGATGGACAACACCACAGTGATGTGGTACATAAACAAGCAAGGGGGCACACATTCCTACCCCCTATGCAGGCAAGCAATGACCTTGTGGAACACAGCACTGACCTACCAAGTTCTACTGCAAGCACAATTCCTGCCAGGAAAGAAAAACACATTGGCAGACGATCTAACCAGAAACATCATAGATCCTCACGAGTGGAAACTAGATCCACAAGTATTCGCAATGATAACTCAAAAATGGGGGAGCCCAGGCATAGATCTGTTTGCCTTCCCCCAAAACTACCAACTACGGAAATTTTGCACAAGGACATACCACACACTAGCTTGGAAATAGACGCCCTCTCATTCTGTTGGAAAACATTAACAGTGTATGCCTTTCCTCCACTGCCTCTTCTGGCAAAGGTGCTACTGAAAGCCAGATTATAGAGGCCACAAATGATACTCATTGCTCCAGACTGGCCACGCCAACACTGGTATCCAATACTAAGGAACATGGCTCAAGGCCCACCATGGATTTTACCTCAAATTCCTCACCTGCTCACTCAGCAAAACAATCAGATTCTACACAGCCAGCTCAAGGCTTTAAATCTGGTTGCATGGCAAATTACCTAAACAACCAGTCAACACTTCTCTCTAAAGCTGTTCTGGATGTCATTCTGGAGGCCAGGAAAGCCTATTCAGACAAATGGAAAAGATTCTGCACCTGGAACCAGGCTAAAGGCCAAAATCCCCTTGTCCCAAATATTCCTCAGATTCTACAATGTTTAACTGAGATGTTGCACAAAGGACTTTCATCTATTAAGATCCACGTCTCTGCTATTTCAGCTCAATACAACATGGATCTTCCCATATTTTCACATCCATTACTAAGATAGTACCTCAGAGGGGCTAAGAACATAAGACCGCCCCAGAGAGCACCAACACCAACTTGGGATCTCAACTTTGTTTTGGAAAAACTTACACTAATGCCCTTTGAACCAGCTTTTACAGCTGATTTACAGTTTCTATCATGGAAAACTGCCTGCTGCTAGCAATAACTTCAGCATGAAGAGTCTCAGAGCTACAGGCCCTAATGGCAGTGGAGCCTTTCATCATTTTTCATCAAGACAGAGTCGCTTTACGAACTAACCCTTCCTTTATGCCAAAGGTGGTATCCAGTGTGGCCCTAAACCAAACCATTCATTTGCCCACCTTTTATCCAAACTCCCAGAACAAAGGGAAAAGGCTCCTACACTCTTTGGACATTCACAGGCAATTACGTTACTACTTGGATAAAACTAAGGCTTTCAGAAAATCTGACCAGCTCTTTGTATCCTATGCTGCAGGATCACAAGGAAAGGCCATCTCAAAACAGACCATTTCAAAATGGATAGGAATTTGTATCCGTTTCTGCTACACACACCATGGGAAACCTGTACCTGGTAACATTAGGCCCAATTCCACCAGGGCTACAGCAACATCAACACCCTTTCTCAGAGGGGTACCAACCAAGGATATTTTGGAGGCTGCAACTTGGAGTTCAATGCACACCTTACTCTAAAACCAGAGCTGACTTTGCCACTGCAGTTCTGCAGGGCCTACTAGCTTCTCCAAACCCTGTTTAATTCCACCGCCCGTCCTTAGCTTTGGGATTCAACCCAAGTGTTGATGACTGCAGCAGTGTAACACAATGAACATAGTACAGTTTTGTACCTACCATAAATGTAGATGTTCGAGTGTTCACACTGCTGCAGTCCAGGTTACCCTCCCTCCATCCCCCTCTGACCTAGCTGAACTTTTCTATACCTTTCTATCCTGTACAACTTTTGTGGTGTATTTGCTTGTAACTGAAGGTATTCCTTTTATATGTTTTATTAGCAGTATGTATTGCCTACCTACTTGGGGGCACCTGACATCTGGGGCAAAAAACCTGAAGAAAATGGCATCGGATGCCTCTTATATACCCCTGGCGCACTGACGTCAGGGAAGAAGTGACAGCAACCGACGCCGGACCAAGACTTTGGAACTCTGGCCGACTGCAGGACCGCCTGACAGCAGGATAACCCAAGTGTGATGACTGCAGCAGTGTGAACACTCTAACATCTACATTTATGGTAGGTACAAAACTGTACTTTACCCTCCCTCCAGCCCCCTAACTTCTTTTGACTATACCTCTACTTTTCTTTACTATACTTAAAAGCCTTTTTGGTGTATTTGCTTTTTTGTTGGAGGTAAATCTTACTGCTTTTATATTCATTTGCTTCCTATTAGAGGGAGCCTGACGTCTGGGGCAAGAAAAACTGATGTAATGGCATAGGCTGCATGTTTTATACCCCTGACGTCATGGAAGAAGGGACAGCAACCGACGCAGGACCCAAGACTTTAATCAGGCCGACTGAGGGCTACCTGCAAGCAGATAACCCAAATGTAATGACTTCAACAGTGAATGCACTCTAACATCTAAATTTATGATAAGTGTATACAACTGTACTTTCTCCACTCTGCTGGAATGAAGCCTATACTTAGCCTATGGTTGAATAGGGTGCTCAATGGCGACACTAATTATTGCTGGAGATGTTGCAGAATACAGTGTGGGATACTATCGGGTGTCATGGAAGCTGTGTTCTTTGCCTTGGATAGGGCCTTTAACACTTGATCTACCGATATGTGAGGTGTGGGGCAAGTATCGGGGATGTCGAATGGGCCTTTGGGGGAGGACAGGGGGGTGAAGTTTGTGCTGAACCTGTCTGTTAGCAGGTTGCCTAAGTCAACAGGATCAATGTAAGTGGTACCATTAAGAACTAATTCGGAACAAACCTGGGCTTTGCTATGGAAGTTTCTGACATAACTGAAAAAGGCTTTGTGGTTAGCGTTTGTTTCGGAGGTTAGTTTTGATTCATAATTGTCTTTGGAGGTTTTCACTAGTGATCTAATTTGCTTGTTGAGGCTAAGGAGGGAGTTTTTCCAATTTAAAATTTGTTCCTTTTTACCCTTGGGCAACAGTTTCTTCCTTTTGTTCTAAAGCCTGTTGATAGAGGATTTCCACCACATAGGTGGTTGTGTCCTTGAGGAGCAGGTTTTAGTTCTGTTGTGTATGGCTGAGTCCATGCAGTTGTACAGGTGCTTGTATACTGCACTGGCATACTGTTCAGGATATTTGACTGCATCCTTTGAGGGGGGGGGGGCGGTGGTGTGAAGCTACTGTTACCCTCACTTAGAAGGTTGTAGTCAGTTTTATTAGCCTGGTTACTGCTGGGGTGGGGGTTGGACGGTATAGACACTTTAAATGAGACAGGCCGATGGTCTGATCTCACCAGGGAAGAACGTACTATGGGGGTGGTGTAGCAGTCACCCATGTTGGTGAGAACCAAGTCTAGAATGCTGTCTCCCCTTGTGAGGAATGAGACAAGCTGATCTAGTGCATTAGAATTGATGAAGTCAAGGAATCGAGTGAGTGCATTAGAGCAGGAATAGTTCACCCAGTCTGTGGTGGGGTAGTTGAAGTCACCAAGGATAAGGGTGTTAGGGGGTACCTTGATGGACTCAAGTATAGGCCCAGGTTGGAGGAAGTGGGTGTCCTGAGATGTCTATACCTGGCTATAACTTGGATGGGTGTCTTGTCAATTGCACTTGGAGAAGTTTGAGTATCATGCTGGCAAACCAGTCTGGAGGTGTGCTTGTCTTTAATGAAAATAGGAATTCCACCACCCTTAGTCTTCCCAACCTCATTTTGGGTCAGAATGTGTGGAATGAGGTATAGCCTGGTAAGGCAGGGGTGCTCTCTGCAGCCTTGAACCAAGCTTCCATAACTAAGCATATTCCAGTGCTAGGAGAGCCTCCAGTGAGTGCATTTTCAGGTTAAGACTCGTACAGTTAAGCAGCATGACCTTCAGTTTGCTTTTTGACAGATCTTGTATGTTGGAAGATGCATCTGTGGGACAGTGCCTAAAAAAGGCACAATGGGGGAAGCCAAGAACCTTGGCCAGAATCCTGTATCCCAGGGGTGACAAGTGGAGACCATCACTGGCAAAGCATCGAGGCCTGTCAGCCATGTCATCCCAGGCAGACAGATACTGGATCCCCTTGGAGTGACACCAGAAACTAAGAGAATTGTTGAAGTCCATTATTTTTTGTTGGTATTGTGGTATCATTCTTAGTGAAGGTAGGATGCTGCTTAACGCTAGGGCCATACCTGCCTGGGACACGTACACTGACACCTCAAGTCATGTCTCTCTTCATATAGTCCAGGGAGGTACATCTCAAGTCATTCACACCAACACGGACAATGACAGAGTCATACTTTTACCTGTTGTGTAGAGACTTAAGTGCGTGCTTGATGTGGTGGATTCTGGCACCTGACAGACAGCTGGCCGTGATCATCTTCTTGTCGAGCCTGGTGAGGAGGGCCATCAATGTCTCACAATTGAGTCGCCATTGACTAGTTTGGATTAATGTTGTGCTTTATGGGCTGAATGGGTTTATTGTTATGCCTTATTGGCTGTGTTTGAGACACTGTTATGTTGTCTGCTGTGTGTGATGTTTGGTGTTGTGTGTGGAATGTCTGTGAGTGTTTTGGAGGTCTCTTTAGGTAAGTTTTTATTGAGGGTGTGTGTGTGTGTGTGTGTGTGTGTGTGTGTGTGTGTGTGTGTGTGTGTGTGTGTGTGTGTGTGTGTGTGTGTGTGTGTGTTGTGCTTGGCTATGTGATGTGGTGTTTGTGCTGACAATGTCATCTTTGTCAGGGGTACTGACTGAGGCACACAAGAGAGTATGGATTCCAGTTTACTGATATAGATGCATTTTTCGCAAGTAGACGATTTATGTGCTAGGAGAAGAGGGTTGTCGGTGAACATGAGGTAGTTGCTACACTCTCTCAGTATGCCCATGTCGACCAGGCTGGCAGGAGAAACTGATGGGAATTGTACAGACATAGTGTTCTGAAACTTGGATGGACTTGGGAGAGAGTGTTTTGATAAGTGTTTGTCCACAGCAGTGTAGACCACAAAAACCTTCTTAAATGTAAAATAACTGGTCTGAAGCCCAAGTGCTAAAACCAAAACTAAGGTTAGAATAACAGACAAATGGCTACTAACAAGCAGTAATAAATACAGCAGAATAAAACCACTTCAGCACTGAAGAGTAAGGAGGAAGAACACAATAAATAAATGAAAAAGTGTAAATTTGTTTTTGTTCTGTGGAGAGGGAAGGAACAGAAGATAATTCAAGATCAAGAAACTAAGGGGGTTGGCCTTCCCAAATGCTCTGCCTGTACACAGTAAAGTGAGCTGATGAGATGGGACTGGGGGGGAGTGTCCAAAATCAAAGAAGCAAGTGGGTTGTCCTACCCAGTTGATTACCCTGTACTCAGTACAGTAAGCAAATGAATGAGATGGACTGTGAGGTGTGTCCAAAATCAAATTAACAGCAGGGTGGGCAATTCCAAAGCTACCAAATTTAAGAACATACCAACACTAAGGTATTAGGGTGGGATAAAAGGAAATGCAGACATGGAGAAAAGCAGTCTCAAATCAGTAAATGCAGCACAGTTTTGTTAACTAAAACAGAATGCAGACACGGAGAAAAGCAATCTCAACCAAATGTGTGTGTGTGTGTGTGTGTGTGTGTATATATATATATATATATATATATATATATATATATATATATATTTCTGTGTGTATATGTGTGTGTATATATAGTATATGTGTGGTCAAGCGGGTATGTCCGAAAGGAGTGCAGCAACATCTCAAAAATGTGATTGCAAGTGTTGCGAATCGTAAAATCCCATCCCCTTTTTGACCCATGTTAGCACTCGTTTTAGGGTGTAGAGCGGTCGGAAATGTCGATTTTAGTGTTTTCATGACATTTCGACTGTTGGGCATTATAGGATTCGTGGAGAAAAGTCTGTAAAATATATGGTCGAGCAGTGTGAACTCGACCGTATGAATGTAAACTATATATGTATATATATATATATATATATATATATATATATATATATATATATATATATACATACATATACACTCACACACATTATATACACATTTCTTTATTTATATATCTATGCATACACATAGTTGTGCGTTTTAAATGCAAGTCCCCACTGTTTTTTTGGTTCCCATCATCCTCTCCGTCTTCATTTCTTGGTTCCATTTCTCCAGATCCCAAAATACTTTGGCGGGGGGGGGAGGGGGGGGAGGGCAGTGGCTTATCCTTCGGCAACACCAGTGCCCATATAGCACCATCAAGTATGTAGACATATTTGGGTGGAAGTCCCCCCCCCCTTGCATAAGTGCACACATCTGAACACTTTTCTACTAAAGCTTACTGTTACCCTACTGTTGCATGTCAGCCATGAAGGAGCATTTCTTATGAGGGATACCCAGAAAGGTTGTGGAAGTTTGACTGGAAGGTCAGACATTCACCTTTGGCAAATCTCAATTGCATGGTTAAGTAATATTAGTGGTGATTCCCTACCCAAACATGTATTTTTGTTGAATTACGTACAGAGCTCTATTTTTCTGTAGACCTAGCCTGTCATTGGACCTTCCTGTCCCAGGAAACTTTTCTTCTGCAGAGTGGTGGTATTCATTCAGTGTCTGCATCACAGAAGATATTTGTGTAAAAAAAAAAAAAAAAAAAAAAAAATTCCACAACATTGTGTAAGTGGATAGATATTCATCGTAGTCGCTTTTGAGATACTGGGTCTCAGGAATCCTTCAGGAGCCTGTAGTCAACCCAAATTTCAGAGAATTTCACTTATCTTCAAGCCAGAGGACGACCTCCCTACTCGATGTCAATCTGTGCCGTATTCTGATGTTCATCATGTTACCGTGCTGCAGTCATCACACTTGGGTTATCCTGTCGTCAGGCGGTCCCGCAGTCAGCCTGAATTCCAAAGTCTTGGTCCGGCGTCAGTTGCTGTCGCTTCTTCCCTGATGTCAGTGCGCCAGGGGTATACAAGGGGCATCCAACGCCATTTTCTTCAGTCTTTCTTGCCGCGTGGTGCCCGAAGCAGAAGCAGTTCGCAAGTGCCGGTCGGCCGACACCTGAGATTTTTTAATCTAATTTCAGTCCAAAGTCTTCAAAGCTAAGTACCCCGTTGGGGAACCTTTTCTTGCCTCAGTCCGATGTCAGAAAAAGTTAACAGTTGCATTTCTTGTGGGAAGCAAATACCTCATAAGGACTTTCATTCTTATTGTATACCTTGCCTAGGACCAGATCACGACGCCACTGGTTATCGGTTTTGTGCTAGGTTCAATAAGCGAACTATAAAGCGACGCTTTGATTTCGCACGACACTACTTCGGTAGGAAATTTAATTACACTATGCCGTCGGAGCAACCGACTACCGGCATGCATAAAAAAAATGCAAAGATAAAGTCAGGCAGCCTAGATCCAAGCCAGACTCAGAGGCCTCGGCTGGGCCGGTCGCCGGTTCTCCGGTTTTCAGTGAGGCGCCTACACAGCCCCTGGCGACCGCAGAATTGGAGCCCCAGACCGCTTCGGATTCTCAAGCAGAGAATTCTAGGCCGACGCAGCAATTTTCTTTAGACCCTACTGACAACATTGCAGAAGGAGAAGCCGGTGCTGCGGAAACACCTTCAGTTACAGAAGGTGTCTTTAGACCGACTACTCTCACCATAAAATCTTATGCTAAGCTTAAGACTCCTCTAAAACCAAAAAAAGACTGCACATCAGTCTCCAGTTCAAGGCCCCATGCCTAAGAAACAGATGCTTAAAATGGCTGAAGATTTGATTTCTTTAATCAGGGGTTCCCATCCCCCCCAGACAAAAGGCCTAGACAAGAGGAGGATTATGCTTCCTCTGACCAAGTGTCTATTTCCTCAGGTTCCTCTGAGGAACAGGATTACTCCTTTCCCCCTTTATGAAGAATCTGATGCTGAAGATTCCATTCCCTCAGCTTCTCCCCCTGAAGACTATTCCTTTGGGGAAACCTTACATACCATGAGGGAACATTTCCACTGGGAAGGTCAGGACTACTCCGACTCAAAGAAAAGGCTCTGAGAGATGTTCATTGTGTTACCCTGCTGCAGTCATCACACTTGGGTTATCCTGTCGTCAGACGGTCCCGCAGTCGGCCGGAATTCCAAAGTCTTGGTCCGACATCGGTTGCTGTCGCCTCATCCCTGACGTCAGTGCGCCAGGGGTATATATATATTGCAACCGACGCCATTTTCTTCCGTCTTTCTTGCCGAGCGGTGCCCGAAGCAGAAGCAGTTCGCAAGTGCCGATTGGCCGACTCCTGAGATTGTCGAATTCAAATTTCAGACCGAAGTCTTCTATAAAGCTAAATACCCCGTTGGGGAAACTTTTCTTGCCTCAGACCGATGTCAGAAAAAGTTAACAATTGCATTTCTTGTGGGGAAGCAAATACCTCATAAGGATTTTCATTCTTACTGCATACCTTGCCTAGGCCCTGATCACGACGTCACTTCTTGTCGGTTTTGTGCTAGGTTTAATAAGCGTACTATTAAAAGGTGATTTGATTTCGCACAACACTATTTTGTTAGAAAATTTAACTATAACATGCCATCGGAGCTTTCGACTACCGGCGTGCACAAAAAATGCAGGGATAAGGACCGACAGCCCAGGCCTAAGCCAGATTCCGAGGCCTCGTTTGATCCGGTCTCCGGTACTCCGGATGTCCTTCATGGATGCATCTGCAGTCATAACAACTGGGTTGTCCTGTCGTCAGGCAGCCCTTCAGTCGGACGGATTCCAAAGTCCGGGTCCGGCTTCGGCTGATGTCGCACTTCACCCGACGTCATCTCTGCTTGTCTTCGGGTATAAAGGCATCAGCCGACGCCATTTTCCCCAGTCTTTCTTGCCGCGTGGCGCCCGAAGCAGAAGCTGTTCGCAAGTGCCGGTCGGTCAGATCCAGAGATTACTACTACCGAATACTACTTCGAAGACTTCTAAAAGCTAAGTACCCCGTTGGGGACTCTTTCTTGCCTCAGCCAATGTCAGAAAAAGTCAATAACTGTTTAACTTGTGGGAAACAAATACCTCATAAAGATTTTCACTCTGTTTGCCTTGTTTAGGCCCAGACCACGATGTAGCAGCCTGTTCGGCCTGTGCTTCATTCAACCGACGAACGCTTAGGCGACGGTCGGAGTTTGCTGAACAGTTTTTCGGCTCAGATTTTGCGTACATTATGCCGTCGGATCCTCCGACTACCCAAATTGTTAAAAAACGCAAAGAAAAAGACCGACACTCGCGGTCCGCGGTTTCGGCCGAAACCATGGTTAAGCAAACCGCGAGTGTCTCGGTTTCGGCCGAAACCGAGAAAACTGATCAAAGTACAGCTGAAACAATGACTACTACTGAGGTTCCTGCTACCTTAGTTGAATCGGCCTCAGAAATTTTACCTACAACAGTGGTTACTAGTGACTTATCAGACACCATCCCTTTGGATGTCTCTACCCCAGCATGTGGTGCTGCTAGGCCTCCTGCAGCCATGTCTATTAAGGCCTTTGCCAGGGCTAAAGCAGCCAAATCTACTAAATCAGTGCCTGTTAAACCCCCCTCAACCAGGCCCACTTCTAGTTCACAAATGCTTACTCTAGCAGAAGATTTAATATCCTTAATTAGGGGATCTCAATCTCACCCAGACAGGGCCTCTCAGCCCCCAGAAAAGAGACCTAGAGCAGAGCCCCCCGAGCCTGTGTCCTCTGATGATTCTACGGATGACTCAGATATTACAGACCAGCCAGAGGCTCCTTTCTCCAATTATGAAGACTCAGATGCTGAAGAATCCATTCCAGCTGCTTCTCCACCAGAAGAATTCTCCTTTGGGGAAACCTTACATGCCATGCGAGAACAATTCCAATGGCAGGAACAGGATTTCTCAGATTCCAGAAAAGACTTAGGACTTTTCTGCACCTTCCACAACACAGGCCCTTAGCTATACCTCCTGTCCTCTCTGTTGTGGACGATGCATTTAATGATGTCTGCACTGCACCAGATTCCTTACCTCCAGCCCCTGCCAAACCAGATGGATTTTACAGGGTACCAGACACTCATCATCACCTATACAAGGCCCCACTTGCAGACCCCGAAACTATATCCCAGGGGCCTAAGGCAGTAGCCTCGACCACAGCAAAAACCCTATTCCTTCTGAAAGGGAAGCCAGGTCTTTAGACAGATGGGGCAAAAAAAGTTTACACCTCAGCTACTCTCTCAGCTAGAGCTTTAAACTGTCAGTTTCACATGATACAATACCAAGAGTTTATGCTTGATCAGTTAACTAAAAGCTATCCTCTGATGACTCTGTAGATAAGAAATATGTATTAGAAATGGTAAATAACATACAACAGGTTAGTAACCATTCCTTAAAATGTGGCTATGATGCACTGGAGGCTTCATTTAGATCAGCCATGACTGGCACAGTGATAAGAAGACATGCATGGCTGAAGGAACAGGTCTTACGGATCATGTTAAAGCTAAGTTATTAGATGCTCCTATGGATAAGGCCAGTTTGTTTGGTACACCTGCCCAGCAGGTAATGAAGAAAATGGAAGAAAAGGTAAAATCTGTACAAACGGTTAAAGATTTCTTGCAGGTTCAGCCCCCAAGGTTTAGCAGGAACTGGCCTGCCAAAAATTGGTCCTTTCCTGACTCCACAAGATCCCAAAGGGGCAGGAATAGGCGTTCCAGAGGCAGAAATCAATCCAGAGGGGGTGCCTACAGAGGACGACAGTGGCAAGGTAATAACAGAGGCACAGACACAGCCACTACCACTACAACAGCACAATCACAGTGACTTGCTTCTAACTCCGCCTACCAGGGAACAAATAGCAGCACCATTAGGCGGAAAATTAACCTTATTTTCGAAGAACTGGCACTATATCACAAAAGACAAGTGGATTTTGCAAACCATAGACCAAGGTTACAGGTTCCACTTCCACACTTTACCAGTCAAAAGAGGAATGCCAAACCTGCCTCCAAATCAAAAAACAGAAGCTCTACAGCAGATAATGCAATTAACAAAGATGAGAGCTGTGGAAAGAGTACCAATAACAGAACAAGGCAAAGGATTCTACTCCAGACTATTCCTAGTTCCAAGAAAGGAAAAATGTTGGAGACCTATTCTCGACCTGTCCACCTTAAATACATACATCATTGTCCCAAAATTCAAAATGCTGACTCTACAGCAACTTCTTCCCATGCTGGGCAAGGAGTGTTGGCTGGTAACTCTAGATCTCAAGGAGGCATACCTGCACGTCCCCATTCGACCAATTTGCAGAAGATACCTCAGATTTCTTGCAGGATCAGAGCACTATCAATTCTCAGCATTGCCCTTTGGCTTATCTACTGCCCAGAGTATTCACAAAATGCCTGGCATCAGTAATCGCCCACTGCAGACTACAGGGAATCCAAATTTACCCATACCTGGACGATTGCCTGCTACAAGGGGACAACAAAAGCAAGCTGACAACAGATTTACAAAGGGTCATTTACTTGCTACAAGCACTGGGATACACAGTCAATTTACAAAAGTCAAGGCTGATACCATCCCAAACAAGGACATTCTTGGGCGCGGAATTGGACACAGTAAAACAAATGGCATTCCTAACTGCAGAAAAACACAAAGAACTCCTCTTTACTTCTTGGCACTAACAAGACAGAACAAGCTAACAGCAAGAAAAGTTCTGCAGGCCTTGGGCTTCATGGCATCATGCATAATCTTGGTTCCACATGCCAGACTACATATGAGAAAACTACAGTGGTACCTAAAGAATTTATGGTCCCAACACAGGCACAGCCTAGAAGCAGAAATTCCACTAATCCCATGCCTAAAACAGGAGTTCCTATGGTGGGCTCAAGCATGCCAGTCAAACCCAGGCCTACCCTTTCACAACTACCAAGCAAGCCAAACCATCACAACAGACGCCTCAGACCTAGGATGGGGGGCTCACATGCTGGACAAATGCGTACAAGGATTGTGGACGCAGGACCAGCTTCACCTGCACATCAACCTAAAAGAAATGCTGGCAGTAAAACTGGCAATCCAAAAATTCAGACCATTTCTCAAAGAAGGACATTTGATGATAAGGACAGACAGCACCACAGTCATGTGGTACATCAACAAACAGGCAGGCACTCATTCATACCCCCTATGCAGAATGACTTTGGACCTTTGGAGCCTGGCACTCAGCTACAACATCCAGTTACAGGCAATATTTGTACCGGGAAAGGAGAATACTCTAGCAGACATGTTAAGCAGAACCACCTCGGATGCTCACGAATGGATGCTACACCCGGACATCTTCAAGACCATCTCAAAGAAATGGGGAATGCCACAGATAGATCTATTCGCTTCCCCTCTCAATCACCAGCTCAAAAAGTTCTGCACAAGGACATTCCACCCACTTGCATGGAAAGTGGATTCGCTCTCCTTCAGCTGGAAAGGTCTGACAGCATATGCATTCCCACCTCTTCCCTTGATACACAAGGTATTACTAAAAATCAAGGAGGAACGTCCAAGGATAATCCTGATAGCTCCAAACTGGCCAAGACAACACTGGTACCCATTGCTGAGGAGCATGTCTCGGGACAAAATGTGGTCAATGCCCCTGATGCCTTTGATGTTAACTCAGAACAACTACAGCATCATGCATCCAAACCTAAAAACGTTGCAACTGACTGCATGGAACATCACATAGCAGCAACTAATCCAGAACTTTCCCAAAGGGTTAAAGACATTATCCTTGAAGCCGCAGACCTTCAACAAGAAGGAACTATGCAGGAAAATGGAAAAGGTTTGTCATTTGGAGTGCTGAAAGAGGAAAAGATGTGTCGAATATAGATATTGCTAACATTCTGGAGTATTTGGCAGAGCTTCTACATACAGGCCTGTCCTATTCCTCCATCAAGATACATGCATCAGCTATTTCAGCAGAATACAGCTTTGATCCACCTGTCTTTTCACATCCTTTACTCAGGCAGTTCCTCAGAGGGATCAAGAATGTAAAACCTCCTAGGAAACCACCATTGCCAGCTTGGGATTTGAACTTTGTGCTAGAAAAGTTGACACTTGCACCTTTTGAACCAGCAGCAACAGCAGACCTACAGCATCTATCGTGGAAAACTGCTTTCCTACTGGCAATAACCTCAGCAAGGAGGGTTTCTGAACTTCAGGCCCTAATGGCAGTACAACCCTTCCTAATCTTCCACCAAGATAGTGTCCATGAGGACTAATCCTACATTTATGCCTAAGGTGGTATCCAGAGTGTCTTTAAACCAGGCAATCCACCTACCTACCTTCTTCCCAACCCACAAAACAGAGGGAAAGAATGCTGCATACCTTGGATGTACATAGACAGCTACGCTACTACCTGGACAGAACAAAAGTAACAGAAAAACTGACCAGCTTTTTGTAGCCTATGCAACAGGAAGGGAAGGAAAAGCTATTTCCAAACAGACAATCTCCAAATGGATAGGAAATTGCATACGATTCTGTTACTCCTTCCATGGAAAACCAATTCCACAGAACATAAGACCTCATTCTACAAGGGCAACAGCCACTACCACAGCCTTCTTACGAGGAGTGGCAACCAAGGACATTATTGAGGCGGCTACTTGGACCTCCGTGCATACATTTGCCAAGCATTATAATTTACCTCTGTATTCCAGATCCCGAGCAGGGTTTGCCACTGCTATACTGCAAGGGATCCTAACCACACCATAATCTATTCTTCCTCCTCCCCTAGTTGGCTATGGTATTCTACCCAGTTGTTATGACTGCAGATGCATCCTTGAAGGACATAGTACAGTTTTGTACCTACCATAAATGTAGATGTCCGAACTGGATAGCATCTGCAGTCAGGATTACCCTCCCTCCTTCCCCTCTGTGGTACTCCTAGGGTCTTTACCCTCCTAATAGCTAGCTGGTGGGGGGAGTCTCTTATGGTGTATTTGTTTGTATATATGTACATACATGCTTATTTTTTGTGTTTGCCTTCTATCTTTTTGGAAACATTGGCATTTACCCAAAATTTAGCCTTCCAAGAGGGCAACTGGCATCTGGGGCAAGAAACACTGAGAAAAATGGCGTTGGCTGATGCCTTTATACCCGAAGACAAGCAGAGATGACGTCAGGTGAAGTGCGACATCAGCCGAAGCCGGACCCGGACTTTGGAATCCGGCCGACCGAAGGGCTGCCTGACGACAGGACAACCCAGTTGTTATGACTGCAGATGCTATCCAGTTCGGACATCTACATTTATGGTAGGTACAAAACTGTACTTTCTCAGTGAGGCTCCGACGCAGCCCCTGACTACCGCAGATCTGGAACCTGAGACAGCTACGGATATTTTGATGGAATGTACTAGGCCGACACAGCCTTCTACTTCAGGCCCTTCCGACGACTTAGCTTCTAAAGACGTCGGTGCTGCAGAAACGCCATCGGTTTCTGAAGGCGTTTTCAGACCGACTCTCACCATTAAAACGTTTTCTAAGTCTAAGACTCCTTCTAAATCTAAAAAGACTGCACTTCAGTCTCCTGTTCAAGGCCCTATGCCTAAGAAACAGATGCTCAAAATGGCTGAAGGTTTGATTTCTCTTATCAGGGGTTCACAGCCCCCTCTTGACAAAAGGCCTAGACAAGAGGAAGACTCTGCTTCCTCTGAGCAACTGTCCATTTCTTCGGATTCCTCTGAGGACCAAGATCATTCCTACTCTCCTTATGAAGATTCTGATGCTGAGGACTCTATTCCCTCAGCTTCTCCTCCTGAGGACTACTCCTTTGGGGAAACCTTACACACTATGAGGGAACATTTTCACTGGGAAGGTCAGGACTACTCTGATTCCAAGAAAAGGCTCTGAGAGTTTCTCTTACTCCCCCAACACAGACGTCTAGCCATCCCACCTGTGTTGGACATTGTGGATGATGTCTATTTAGAATCCAGTTTCAACCCAGACTCTCTTCCTCCTGCTCCGGCTAAGCCTGACAGATACTACAGAGTACCCGATTCCCATAAATTTCTTTACAAAAGCCCAGTAGCTGACCCAGAGACTATCTCCCAGGGTCCCAAGGGGGCTAAGGCTTCTATGGCTAAAAACCCAGTACCTTCTGAGAGGGATTCCAGAGCACTAGACAGGTGGGGGAAAAAAGGTTTGCACCTCAGCCACATTAGCTATGAGGGCACAAAATTGCCAATTTCGTATGCTTAAGTATCAGCAATTTCTAATCTCTCAGTTAAAGCAAAGGATAACCTCCCTACCCCAACAATCTGAATTGAAAGAAGTACAGGATTTGTTGCACGCCACTGAGCAGGTGGGCAAACATACCTTGCAATGTGGGTTTGATTCTTTGGAGGCCTCCTGCAGAGCAGCTGTCACTGGATCGGTTATACGTAGGCATGCTTGGTTAAAGGAACAAACTCTGCCTGATCATGTTAAAGCAAAACTACTAGATGCTCCCTTACAGCAGGATGTTCTTTTTGGAGTTAAAGCAGAAGAAGTTTTAAAGAAAATGGAAGATAAGGCAAAATCAATGCAGACAGTCAAAGATTTCCTACAAGTACAACCCCCTCGCTTCAGTAGAAACTGGCCAACAAAAAATTGGTCCTTTCCAGCTACTGACAGACCACAGAGAGGGGTAAATACAGGCGCCCAAGGGGCAGAGGACAACCACAAGCCCAGTATAAACCTCGCCAATGGGGGCACTACAACACAGAAGGGAGGAGAAGATAGGTCTCAACCCACCAGAAGGCAAACTCAATGACTTTCACCTCATCTGGCCAAGCAGTACTCTCTTGACAGCCCCCTTGGGGGGGAAACTCACACTTTTTGCAGACAACTGGCACATGGTCACAAAGGACAAATGGGTCCTAGACATAATTTTACGAGGATACAGATTCCACTTTCACACCTTGCCAATGAAAAGAGGAATGCCAAACCTGCCACAAAATCAATGGGCAGAGGCACAAAAGCAAATTACAGCTCTCATTCAACTGGTACCTACTCGAGAGCAAGGCCAAGGATTTTACTCAAGGCTCTTTCTAGTACCCAGAAAGGACAATGCTTGGAGACCAATTCTGGACCTTTCAATTCTAAACACTTACTTACAAGTTCCCAAATTCAAGATGCTAACACTACAGCAGCTACTTCCCATGTTGGGCAAGGAAGCATGGCTAGTAACGTTGGACCTCAGGGAGGCATACCTGCATGTCCCTATCAGACAAAGTTGCAGAAGATACCTCCGTTTCATTGCAGGTTCAACCCATTATCAATTCTCTGCATTGCCCTTTGGCTTATCTACTGCGCCCAGAGTTTTCACAAAATGCCTGGCACCAGTAATTGCATACTGCAGACAAAGAGGAATTCAAATATATCCATACCTGGACTGCCTCATCCAAGCAGAAAGAAAAGACATTCTCTTACATCATCTGGCCTTTGTGAAGCATCTACTAAATTGTCTGGGGTATACAGTAAACGAAAAGAAGTCAAAAATAGTACCCTCACAAAAAATGACATTCCTGGGTGCCAGCTTGGATACAACGGCCCAGAAGGCTTCTCTAACACCAGACAAGCAACTACAACTGACTCAATATTTCAAGACAATGGCAACAAAGACCCAATTAACTGCAAGAAAAATTCTGCAGGCTTTGGGCTTCATGGCATCTTGCATACTAATAATACCATTTGCAAAACTGCATATGAGGAAATTACAGTGGTACCTAAAAAGCGTATGGTCTCAACACAGCCACAGCTTGGACACAATGATATCTCTCATTCCCTGCCTTCAACGGGAGTTTCTATGGTGGTCACAGGCGTGTCACCTCAACAAGGGTCAGCCTTTCACCTTGCCCCCAACCAGGCAAACTATCACAACAGATGCTTCAGACTACGCCTGGGGGGGCACACATGGCAGGACAATGCATTCAAGGCCTATGGACTGCAGAACAAAGAAAACTGCACATAAATCAGAGAGATGCTAGCTGTACAGAAAGCTCTGACAGCCTTCAAGGATCTGTTTCATCCAGAGGGTTAGTGGAGGCAATAAGGCCCTGCAGAACTGTAGGGGAGAAGCCCGCCCTGGACTTAGAGTAAAGAGGCAAGTGATAGTGTTTGGTGAAGGTGTGTACAGAACTCCAAGTTGCAGCTTCTAAAATTTCCTTGGTAGTAACTTGCAGTAAAGATGGACAACACCACAGTAATGTGGTACATAAACAAACAAGGGGGCACACATTCCTACCCTCTTTGCAGGCAAGCAATGATCTTATGGAACACAGCTCTGGCCTACCAAGTCCATTTACAAGCTCAATTCCTGCCAGGACAGAAGAACACATTGGCAGATGACCTAAGCAGAAACATCAAAGATCCCCATGAGTGGAAACTAGACCCACAAATATTTACAATGATAACTCAGAAATGGGGCCTTCCAAACATAGACCTGTTTGCCAGCCCTCAAAACTACCAACTGACAAAATTTTGTACAAGGACATTCCACCATCAAACTTGGAAAGTGGACGGTCTCTCCTTCAGCTGGAAAAACCTGACAGCATATGCCTTTCCTCCATTACCTCTCCTCACAAAGGTTCTTTTGAAGGTCAAAAAGGAGAAACCACAACTGATTCTCATAGCTCCAGACTGGCCACACCAGCACTGGTACCCGCTATTGAAGAATATGGCTCACAGCCCACCATGGATATTGCCTCAAATACCCCATTTGCTCACGCAACAAAACAAACAGATTCTACACAGCCAGCTCAAAACTTTAAATCTGGCTGCATGGCAAATCTACTAAACATCCAAGCAGCTTCTCTTTCACAAGCAGTTCTGGATGTTATTCTGGAAGCCAGGAGGCCAAGCACCAGGAAGGCTTACTCAGACAAATGGAAAAGGTTTTGTGCCTGGAACCAAGCTAAAGGCCAAGACACAACTCAACCTCACATGCCTCACATTTTGCAATATTTAGCTGAGATGTTGCACAAAGGACTTTCCTTTTCCTCAATTAAAATCCATGTTTCAGCTATTTCAGCTCACTACGGCACAAATCAACCTTTATTTTCAAATCCTCTTCTAAGGCAGTTCCTCAGAGGGGCAAAAAACATTAGACCACCTAAGAGAGCTCCTACACTAACATGGGACCTCAACTTTGTACTGGAAAAACTAACGCTACCTCCCTTTGAACCAGCTTTCTCTGCAGACCTTCAGTTCCTATCTTGGAAGACTGCCCTGCTCCTGGCAATAACTTCAGCTAGGAGAGTCTCAGAACTATAGGCACTAATGGCAGTGGAACCTTTCCTCATTTTTCATCAAGACAGAGTTTCTCTACGAACGAATCCTTCCTTTATGCCTAAGGTGGTTTCCAGTGTAGCTTTAAATCAAACCATCCACCTACCCACCTTCTTCCTCAATCCACAGAACAAAGGTGAGAGACTCCTGCATTCCTTGGACATTCACAGGCAGCTTTGTTACTACTTGGATAAAACTTAAGACTTTCAGAAAAACTGACCAGCTCTTTGTATCCTATGCTACAGCTTCTCAAGGGAGGGCTATATCCAAGCAAACCATTTCAAAATGGATAGGTCATTGCATACGGTTCTGTTATACCCATCATGGGAAACCAGTTCTTGCTACCATTAGATCCCACTCTACCAGGGCAACAGCTACCTCTACAGCCTTTCTCAGGGGGGTTACTACCAAGGAAATTTTAGAAGCTGCAACTTGGAGTTCTGTACACACCTTCACCAAACACTATCACTTGCCTCTTTACTCTAAGTCCAGGGCGGGCTTCTCCCCTACAGTTCTGCAGGGCCTTATTGCCTCCACTAACCCTCTATGATACCTCCCCCCTACCTTAGCTTTGGGATTCAACCCAGGTGTGATGACTGCAGCAGGGTAACACGATGAACATAGTACAGATGTTTTTCATCTCACATTGCTGCAGTCCTTACACTTGGGTAGTCCGCTGTCCTCGGTCGGCCCGAATATCAAAGTATTAGGCTGACGTCGGTCAAGGCGCTTAAGACTGACATCAGGACGTCAGGGTATAAATGCGCATGACCGACGTCATATCCTCAGTCTTTTTTGCCGCATGGTCCGATGCAGAAGCAGCGTTGCAAGTGCCGTTCGGCGTTCTGAGATTTTTCGAATTCGGAGTTTCAGACCGAGTCAAAGTTGGCTAAGTACCCGTTGAATATTTTAGTTTTTCTTGCCTCAGTGGTTTACGGATGTCAGAAAAAGTGAATAACTGTATTTCTTGTGGGAAACAGATACCGCATAGAGATTATCATACTTTGTGTATTCCTTGTTTGGGGCCTGAGCACGACGTTGTTGGGTGTCGCTTTTGTGCTAGGTTCAATAAGCACTATTGCGAAGGTTAGATTGTGCCAGGTTGGTCTTTGGGAAGCGGTGCAATTATAATATGCCGTCGGATGCTCCGGCCGCTTCTTCAAGAAGCGCAAAGACAAAGCAGCTAAACCCAGGCAAGAAGAGTCGTCCGTACCGGACGCCGGTTCTTTAGAGGTGTCAGTGGAACCGGTGGTTCCGCCGGAGGCCTCTCTGGAGTCCCAAGGGGAGACTTTAATTTTGCAGGATGTGGCCTCTCAGGAGGCAGGTCAGGCTGAAGGGGCTTCTCAGGTTACTGTACTCCCCTCCCTTCCTAGGGTGGTTAGGCCCTCTCCTTCTGTTTCTAAGGCTTCTCCCAGAGGCAGGCCAGGTCTAGCGTCTGTTGGTGTCACTCCTAGTTCTTCAGGATCTGTGCCCAAGAAGCACATGCTTAAAATGGCAGAAGATTTAATTACTTTGATTAGAGGTTCTTTGCCCCCTCCTGATAAGAGGCCTAGGGTGGAACCAGAGTTGGGGAGTTTTGAGCAGGCTTCGGATGTTTCAGAGTCTTCGGCTGAAGACTTGCAGGAGTATTCTCCTTATTCTGATTCTGATGTGGATGATTCTACTCCTTCTGCTTCTCTTCCAGAGGATTTTTCTTTTTCAGAGACCCTTCATTCCATGAGGGAACATTTTAAGTGGGAAGGTCAGGACTTCTCTGATTCCAGGAAAAGGCTTAGGGAATTTTTGCTTTTACCCCAGCATAGGCCTTTGGCTATACCACCTGTTCTGGATGTTGTAGAAGATGTGTTCGCAGAGGCTTCACTTAATCCTGATTCTTTGCCTCCTGCTCCTGTTAAACCGGACAGGTATTACAGGGTGCCTGAAGCTCATAAATATCTTTATAAGAGTCCCAGGGTGGACCCAGAAACTGTTAGTCAGGGACCTAAGGGTGTCAAGGCCTCTGTTGTAAAAAATCCGGTTCCTCCAGATAAAGAGGCCAGGGCTTTGGATAGATGGGGAAAGAAAGTCTATACTTCTTCCACCTTAGCTATGAGGGCTTTGAATTGCCAGTTTCACATGTTGAAATATCAAAACTATCTGCTTTCTCAATTGAAGTCTAAGGTTGATGCTCTGGCGGAAGGTATTGAGTGTAAAGAATTACAAGATTTGGTACATGTTTCCGAACAGGTGGGTAGGCACTCTTTACAATGTTGTTTTGATGCTGTACAGGCCTCCTCTAGGGTGGCTGCCACTGGGTCAGTTCTTCGCAGGCACGCCTGGCTGAGGGATCAGAATTTATCTGACCATGTTAAGACAAGGATTTTAGATGCTCCTTTACAGTCTGATGTGTTGTTTGGTTCACCTGTGGAAGCAGTCTTAAAGAAAATGGAAGACAAGGCTAAGTCTATGCAGACTGTTAAAGATTTTTTGCAAGTTCAGCCTCCGAAATTTAGTAGGAATTGGCCTGCTAAGGGGTGGACGTACCCTTCTTATGATTCACAGTCTAGGGGTAGATCTAGGCGTGGTAGGGGCAGAGCTCAGGGCTCTTTCAGACCTAGAACAGGGAGTTCACCTGCACAGTCTTCGGGTGAGGGCAGGGGCCAGTCCTTTCGTAAACAGGCCCAATGACCTACCTTTTCAGCTGCCAGAGCCTTCTTGTCTGGCAGCACCTTTGGGAGGAAGGTTGGCACTTTTCAAGGAAAATTGGAGTTTAATTACCCAAGACAGATGGGTATTGGATATCATACACCAAGGTTACAAGTTTCATTTCCATACCTTGCCTCCTTTCAAAGGCATGCCAGACGTTCCTCCTCAGCAAAGACTAGAGGCTCACAAACAAATTTCTCTGCTGCTTCAAATAGGGGCCATACAGCCGGTCCCTCTGCCAGAAGTGGGCCTAGGATTTTATTCTCGCTTGTTCCTAGTACCAAAGAAGGGGAACACGTGGAGACCAATCCTGGATTTATCTATCCTCAACACTTATCTGGACATTCCCAAGTTCAAAATGTTGACGTTACAACAGCTTTTACCTCTGCTGGGCAAAGATCACTGGATGGTGACTCTGGATCTCAAGGAGGCTTACCTTCATGTTCCTATCAGGCTAAGTTGCAGGAAGTATCTGCGTTTCCGGGCTGGGACTTCTCATTATCAGTTCTCTGCATTGCCCTTTGGCTTATCTACTGCGCCCAGAGTGTTCACGAAGGTTCTGGCTCCAGTAATAGCTTTCTTCAGGCTAAAAGGAATTCAGATCTATCCTTATTTGGACGATTGCCTGATTCTGGCTCAAGGAAGGGACGAACTTCTTCATCATTTGCAATATGTGATAGCAGTGCTAAGATGCCTGGGGTATTCTGTGAACGAAATAAAGTCCAGTCTAGTACCCTCTCAGGACATGTGCTTTCTGGGTGTGAGACTGAATACAGCATCCCAGATGGCCTTCTTGACCCCGGACAAACAAAAGAATCTTTCCCTTTACTTCCATCAATTGTCTCATCAGTCCAGGCTGACTGCAAGGACAGTCCTGCAAGCCTTGGGTTCATGGCATCTTGTATTCTGGTGCTTCCCAATGCCAAACTGCATATGAGGAAGCTACAATGGTATCTCAAAAATGTATGGACACAGCACTGTCAGGATTTGGACACTGTCATTCAGATAATACCTTGCATTCAAAAGGAATTTTTGTGGTGGGCTCAGGAATGTCACCTAAACAAGGGACTCTCTGTGACCCGGCCAGAGGCGAGTCAGATTCTAACGACAGATGCCTCAGACAAAGCTTTGGGAGCTCATCTAAATGGAAAGTGGATACAAGACACGTGGCCTGCCATACTACAACATCTACATATCAACTTGAAGGAGAGGATGTTCTTCATCTCACATTGCTGCAGTCCTAACACTTGGGTAGTCCGCTGTCCCTCGGTCGGCCCGAATATCAGAGTATAAGGCTGACGTCGGTCAGGGCGCATTTGACTGACATCAGAACGTCAGGGTACAAATGCGCATGACCGACGTCATATCCTCAGTCTTTTTTGCCGCATGGTCCGATGCAGAAGCAGTGTTGCAAGTGCCGCTGGCATTCTGAAATTTTCGAATTGAGTTTCAGACCAAGTCAGAGTTGGTTAAGTACCCGTTGGGGAATATTTTGGTTTTTCTTGCCTCAGTGGTTTACGGATGTCAGAAAAAGTGAATAACTGTATTTCTTGTGGGAAACAGATACCATAGGGATTAACATAATTTGTGTATACCTTGTTTGGGACCTGAGCACGGCGTTGTTGGTGCCGCTTTTGTGCTAGGTTTAATAAGCACTATAAAGCGGAGGTTGGATTGTGCCAGGTTGGTCTTTGGGAAGCGGTGCAATTACAAAATGCCGCCGGATGCTCCGGCCGCTTCCTCAAAGAAGCGCAAGGACAAGGCAGTTAAACCTAGGTTAGAGGAGTCGTCCGAACCGGACGCCGGTTCTTTAGAGGCATCCGTGGAACCGGTGGTTCCGACGGAGGCCTCTCTGGAGTCCCAGGGAGAAACTTTGATTTTACAGGATGTGGCCTCCCAGGAGGCAGGGCAGGCTGTAGGGGCTTCTCAGGTAACTGTACTCCCCTCCCTTCCTAAGGGGTCTAGGCCCTCTCTTTCTGCTTCCAAGGCTTCTCCTAGAGGCAGGTCTAGTTTAGCTTCTGTGGGTGTCACTCCCAGTTCTTCAGGTGCTGTGCCCAAGAAGCACATGCTCAAAATGGCAGAAGATTTAATTACTTTAATTAGAGGCTCTATGCCCCCTCCTAAGAGGCCTAGGATTGAACCAGTGTTGGGGGATTGGGAGCAGGCTTCGGATGTGTCTGAGTCTTCGGTTGAAGACTTGCAGGAGTGTGCTCATTATTCTGATTCTGATGTGGATGATTCTACTCCTTCTGCTTCTCCTCCTGAGGATTTTTCTTTTTCAGAGACCCTTCACTCCATGAGAGAGCATTTTAAATGGGAAGGTCAGGACTTCTCTGATTCCAGGAAAAGGCTTAGGGAATTTTTGTTTTTACCCCAGCATAGGCCTTTGGCTATTCCTCCTGTTCTGAATGTGGTGGAAGATGTGTTTGCAGAGGCTTCTCTTAATCCTGATTCTTTGCCTCCTGCTCCTGTTAAACCTGATAGGTATTACAGGGTGCCTGAAGCTCATAAGTATCTTTTTAAAGTCCAGTCTAGTACCCTCTCAAGACATGTGCTTTCTGGGTGTGAGACTGAATACAGCATCCCAGATGGCCTTTCTAACCCCGGACAAACAAAAGAATCTTTCCCTTTACTTCCATCATCTATCTCTTCAGTCCGGGCTGACTGCAAGGACAGTCCTTCAAGCCTTAGGGTTCATGGCATCTTGTATTCTGGTGCTTCCCAATGCCAAACTGCATATGAGGAAGTTACAATGGTATCTCAAAAATGTATGGACACAGCACTGCCAGGATCTGGACACTGTCATTCCAATAATACCTTGCATTCAAAAGGAATTTTTGTGGTGGGCTCAGGAATGTCACCTAAACAAGGGACTCTCTGTGACCCGGCCAGAGGCGAGTCAAATTTTAACGACAGATGCCTCGGACACAGCTTGGGAGCTCATCTAAACGGAAAGTGGATACAAGACAAGTGGCCTGTCAGACTACAGCATCTACATATCAACTTGAAGGAGATGTTAGCAGTCCAGTTTGCATTAATAGCTTTCAAGGATTTACCTCTTCCAGGGCAGGTGTTGATTCTAACAGACAACACAACTGTCATGTGGTACATCAACAAGCAAGGGGGAACACATTCTTATCCTCTATGCAGGCAAGCAATGATTTTGTGGGAGACTGCTCTCAGTTTACAACTAAGTCTTCAGGCAAGGTTTCTGCCAGGAGCACAGAACTCCTTAGCAGATATGTTAAGCAGACAAATCATGGATCCCCACAGTGGAAACTGGATCTTCATGTATTTCAGAAATTGACAGTGTCCTGGGGAACTCCAGACATAGATCTGTTCTTCTCCACTAAACCACCAGCTGCCAAAGTTTTGCACAAAGAGGTTTCATCCCACAGCTTGGAAAGTGGATGCTCTTTCTTTCAGTTGGAAAAATCTTCATGTGTATGCCTTTCCACCTCTGCCTCTCCTCCCAAAGGTACTTCTGAAGGTCAGACAGAACAAGCCAAGGATGATTTTGATAGCTCCAGATTGGCCTCGACAGCACTGGTACCCATTACTGAGAAGTCTGGTACGGAAGCCTCCATGGCCTTTGCCTTTGATTCCACATCTGTTGTCCCAGGAGGACAGTCATTTGCTCAATGTCAAACTTCGCTCTCTTCACCTAACAGCCTGGCATATTCTGTTTTAAACCATAGAGGGTCTCAACTTCCACAACAAGTTTTGAATGTGATTTTGGAAGCTAGAAGGCCTAGTACAAGGAAAGTGTATGCAGATAAATGGAAGAGATTTTTGTTTTGGAGTGCAGCTAAGGATTTGGATGTTTCTGAGCCTGATTTAAGTGTGGCTCTTCAATATCTTACTGAGTTATTAGACAAAGGTTTGTCTTTCTCTTCTATTAAGATTCATGCTGCAGCAATTTCAGCTCACTACGACTGTGACCCACCATTGTTTTCTCATCCTTTGTTCAAGCAATTTCTTAGAGAGGCAAAGAATATAAGACCCCCACGAAGGGCTCCCACTCCTGCTTGGGATCTCAATTTTGTGTTGGAGAAACTCACTCTACAACCTTTTGAGCCTGCAGCTACTGCTGAGTTGAAATATTTGTCATGGAAGACTGCTTTTTTGTTGGCCATTACCTCTGCAAGAAGGGTTTCTGAATTGCAGGCCCTTATGGCAGTTGAGCCTTTCTTAATTTTCCATAAGGATAGGGTATCTTCGTACTAATCCTTCCTTTATGCCTAAAGTGGTTTCTAGTGTGGCTTTAAACCAAACTATTCATTTGCCTACTTTTTATGCAAATCCCCAAAATAAAGGGGAAAAGATTTTGCACACTTTAGATGTACACAGGCAGTTGCGATATTATTTGGACAGAACTAAAGGGTTCAGAAAATCTCAGCAGTTATTAGTTTCTTTTGCTTTGTGCTCTCAGGGCAAGCCCGTGTCAAAACAAACTATTTCTAAGTGGATTGGATTTTGCATTGCTTTCTGTTATTCCCATCATGGCAAGGAGATTCCAGCTGGGATTAGGCCTCATTCCACCAGGGCTACTGCCACTTCAACAGCCTTTTGAGGGGTGGCAACTAAGGATATTTTGGAGGCAGCCACTTGGAGTTCAGTGCATACCTTCTCTAGGCATTACCACCTTCCATTGTACTCTAAATCCAGGGCTGGTTTTGCCACTGCTGTGTTGCAGGGCATTTTGGCAGCTCCTGCTTCATCATAGTTTAGCCATCCTCCCTTACCTCTGCTTTGGGATTCTACCCAAGTGTTAGGACTGCAGCAATGTGAGATGAAGAACATAGTACAGTTTTGTACCTACCATAAATGTAGATGTTCGAAGATCCACATTGCTGCAGTCAATTTCCCTCCTCCTTCCCCTCTGTAGTTTGAGGTGGTTGTGTGGGTTGGGCTATCCATCTGAGGTATATTGTGTATATTGTATATATTGTACATATTTTTGGTGTTAGGTTGGTTGGTTGTTTAGCTGTTGTCTATGGGTTTTGACCTTTCTTTTTAGGGTCTTCTGACATCTGGGGCAAGAAAAGACTGAGGATATGACGTCGGTCATGCGCATTTGTACCCTGACGTTCTGATGTCAGTCAAATGCGCCCTGACCGACGTCAGCCTTATACTCTGATATTCGGGCCGACCGAGGGACAGCGGACTACCCAAGTGTTAGGACTGCAGCAATGTGGATCTTCGAACATCTACATTTATGGTAGGTACAAAACTGTACTTTAGCAGTCCAATTTGCATTAATAGCTTTCAAGGATTTACTTCTTCCAGGGCAGGTGTTGATTCTAACAGACAACACAACTGTCATGTGGTACATCAACAAGCAAGGGGGAACACATTCTTATCCTCTATGCAGACAAGCAATGATTTTGTGGGAGACTGCTCTCAGTTTACAGCTAAATCTTCAGGCAAGGTTTCTGCCGGGAGCACAGAACTCCTTAGCAGATGTGTTGAGCAGAAGGATTATGGATCCCCACGAGTGGAAATTGGATCCTCATGTATTTCAGGAATTGACAGTGTCATGGGGAACTCCAGACATAGATCTGTTCGCTTCTCCACTAAACTACCAGCTGCCAAAGTTTTGCACAAAAAGGTTTCATCCCACAGCTTGGAAAGTGGATGCTCTTTCTTTCAATTGGAGCAATCTTCATGTGTATGCCTTTCCACCTCTGCCTCTCCTCCCAAAGGTACTCCTAAAGGTCAGACAGGACAAGCCAAAGATGATTTTAATAGCTCCAGATTGGCCTCGACAGCACTGGTACCCATTACTGAAAAGTCTGGTACGGGAGCCTCCATGGCCTTTGCCTTTAATTCCACACCTGCTGTCTCAGGAGAACAGTCATTTGCTCAATGTCAAACTTCACTCTCTTCACCTAACAGCCTGGCATATTCTGTTTTAAACCCTGGAGGGTCTCAGCTGCCACAGCAAGTTTTGAATGTTATTTTGGAGGCCAGAAGGCCTAGTACGAGGAAAGTGTACGCAGATAAATGGAAGAGATTTTTATTTTGGAGTACAGCAAAGGAATTTGATGTTTCTAAGCCTAATTTGAGTGTGGCTCTTCAATATCTTACTGAGTTACTGGACAAAGGGTTGTCCTTCTCTTCTGTTAAGGTTCATGCTGCAGCAATTTCTGCTCACTATGACTGTGACCCACCATTGTTTTCTCATCCTTTGTTTAAGCAATTCCTTAGAGGGGCAAAGAATATAAGACCCCATGAGAGCTCCTACTCCTGCTTGGGATCTCAATTTTGTGTTGGAGAAACTCACTCTACAACCTTTTGAGCCTGCAGCTACTGCCGAGTTGAAATATTTATCATGGAAGACTGCTTTTTTGTTGGCCATTACCTCTGCGAGAAGGGTTTCTGAATTACAGGCCCTTATGACAGTTGAGCCTTTCTTAATTTTCCATAAGGATAGGGTATCTTTGCGTACTAATCCTTCCTTTATGCCTAAAGTGGTTTCTAGTGTGGCTTTAAACCAAACTATTCATTTGCCTACTTTTTATGCAAACCCCCAAAATAAAGGGGAAAAGATTTTGCACACTTTGGATATACACAGGCAGTTACGATATTATTTGAGCAGAACTACAGGGTTCAGGCAGTCTCAGCAGTTATTTGTTTCATTTGCTTTGGGTTCTCAGGGCAAGCCTGTGTCAAAACAAACTATTTCTAAGTGGATTGGGTTTTGTATTGCTTTCTGTTATTCCCATCATGGTAAGGAGATTCCAGCTGGGATTAGGCCTCATTCCACTAGGGCTACTGCCACTTCTACAGCTTTTTTAAGGGAGGTGGCAACTAAAGATATTTTGGAGGCAGCTACTTGGAGTTCAGTGCATACTTTCTCTAAGCATTACCACCTTCCACTTTACTCTAAATCTAGGGCTGGTTTTGCCACTGCTATTTTACAGGGCATTTTGGCAGCTCCTACTGCTTTATAGTTTTGCCATCCGCCCTTACCTCTGCTTTGGGATTCTACCCAAGTGTAAGGACTGCAGCAATGTGAGATGAAGAACATAGTACAGTTTTGTACCTACCATAAATGTAGATGTTCGAAGATCCACATTGCTGCAGTCCAATTTACCCTCCCTCCTTCCCCTCTGTAGTTAGAGGCGGTTGTGTGGTTTGGGTTGTAAATATTGAGAATATTGTATATATTGTACATATGATTAGTGCAAGGGTGGTTGGTTTTTGCTGTCTTTTGGTTTTGACCTTTCCTTTTTAGGGTCTTCTGACATCTGGGGCAAGAAAAGACTGAGGATATGACGTCGGTCATGCGCATTTATACCCTGACGTCCTGATGTCAGTCTTAAGCGCCTTGACCGACGTCAGCCTAATACTTTGATATTCGGGCCGACCGAGGACAGCGGACTACCCAAGTGTAAGGACTGCAGCAATGTGGATCTTCGAACATCTACATTTATGGTAGGTACAAAACTGTACTTTTTGTACCTACCATAAATGTAGATGTTCGAGTGTTCACCCTGCTGCAGTCCAGGTTACCCTCCCACCATCCCCTCTGATCTACTGGCTAAATCTCTGCTATGCCTTACTGATGTATTCGCTTATAGCTGAAGGGATTTTGTGTTTGTGCAGTGTTCACACCATTTGGTACTAATTCTGATCGCCCTTTTGGGGGCACCTGACATCTGGGGCAAGAAAAACTGAAGAAAATGGCGTCAGTTGCAATATATATACCCCTGGCGCACTGACGTCAGGGATGAGGTGACAACAACCGACGTCGGACAAAGACTTTGGAATTCCGGCCAACTGCGGGGACTGCCTGATGACAGGATAACCCAAGTGTGATGACTGGAGCAGGGTGAACACTTGAACATCTACATTTATGGTAGGTACAAAACTGTACTTTTCTTTTACTCCCACAGCACAGACCACTTGCTATCCCTCCAGTTTTAGACATTGTGGATGATGTTTACTTAGAATCTAGTTTAAATCCAGATTCTCTGCCTCCTGCTCCAGCCAAATCAGATAGATGTTATAGAGTGCCTGACTCTCACAAATTCCTTTACAAAAGCCCTGTTGCTCACCCAGAGACAATCTCCCAGGATCCCAAAGGGGCTAAGGCTTCTATGGCTAAAAATCCTGTACCCTCTGAAAGGGACTCCAGAGGACTAGATAGGTGGGGGAAGAAGGTTTACCCCTCAGCTACTCTAGCTATGAGAGCACTAAATTGTCAGTTTCACATGCTGAAATACCAGCAATTCCTAATGTCTCAAATAAAAGATGAGCACGCACCCTCAACAGTCTGAATTCAAGGAAATGCAGGATCTGTTGCATGCAGCTGAACAGGTGGGCAAACATACTTTACAGTGTGGATTTGATTCCTTGGAAGCTTCCTGTAGAGCAACTGTTACTGGGTCTGTTATACGTAGGCATGCTTGGTTAAAGGAACAAACTCTGCCTGATCATGTTAAAGCAAAGTTACTAGATGCACCCTTACAGCAGGATGTCTTATTTGGGGTTAAAGCAGAAGGGGTTTTAAAGAAAATGGAGGATAAGGCAAAATCTATGCAGACAGTCAAAGATTTCTTACATGTACAACCCCCACGCTTCAGCAGAAATTGGCCAGCAATAAATTGGTCCTTTCCAGCTTCTGACAGACCACAGAGGGGTAAATACAGACGCCCAAGGGGCCGAGGACAAGCACAAATCCTTTACAAACCTCGCCAATGGGGCACTGCAACACAGAAGGGAGGAGAAGACAGGTCCCAAACTACTAGAAGACAAACACAATGACTTAAACCTCAAACTGCCAAGCAAACATCTCTTGGCAGCTCACTTGGGAGGAGAATTAGCATTTTTTTTACAGACAACTGGCGTATCATCACAAAGGACAAATGGGTCCTAGACATTATCTCACAAGGATACAGATTCCATTTCCACACTTTGCCAAGGATAAAAGGAATGCCAAACTTGCCACAAAATCAATGGGCAGAGGCACAAAAATTACAGCTCTCATGGACATGAGAGCCATTCAATTGGTACCTACACAGGAGCAAGGCCAAGGATTTTACTCAAGGCTCTTCGTAGTCCCCAGAAAGGACAGTGCTTGGAGACCCATTCTGGACCTTTCAATTCTAAACACCTTCTTGCAAGTACCCAAATTCAAGATGCTAACACTACAGCAGCTTCTTCCCATGTTGGGCAAGAAAGCTTGGCTAGTAACGTTGGACCTCAAGGAGGCATACCTGCATGTCCCTATCAGACAAAATTGCAGAAGATACCTCTGTTTCATTGCAGGTTCAACCCATTACCAATTCTCTGCACTGCCCTTTGGCTTATCTACTGCACCCAGGGTCTTCACAAAATGCCTGGCACCAGTAATTGCATACTGCAGACAAAGAGGAATTCAAATATACCCATACCTGGACGACTGCCTCATCCAAGCAGAAAGCAAGGACATTCTCTTACAACATCTGACTTTTGTAAATCACCTTCTAAGTTGCCTGGGGTACACAGTAAACGAAAAGAAATCAAAACTAGTGCCCTCACAAAATATGACATTCCTGGGTGCCAGCTTGAATACAATGGCCCAGATAGCTTATCTGATGCCAGACAAACCACTACAACTAACTCAGTACTTCAAAATAATGGCAACAAAGACCCAACTCCCTACAAGAAAAATTCTGCAGACCTTGGGCTTCATGGCATCTTGCATACTACTAAATACCATTTGCAAAACTGCATATGAGGAAATTACAATGGTACCTGAAAAGCGTATGGTCTCAACACAGCCACAGCTTGGAAACAATGATACCTCTCATTCCCTGCCTTCAACAGGAGTTTCTATGGTGGTCACAGGCATGTCACCTCAACAAGGGTCAGCCTTTCACCTTACCCCCAGCCAGGCAAACTATGACAACAGATGCATCGGACTATGCCTGGGGGGGCGCACATGGCAGGATGGTGCGTTCAAGGCATATGGACTGCAGATCAGAGGAATCTGCACATCAGTCAAAAAGAAATGCTAGCTGTACAGAGTGCTCTGACAGCCTTCAAGGACCTCTTACATCCAGGACAGCTTATAATAAGGACAGACAACACCACAGTAATGTGGTACATAAACAAGGGGGTACACACTCCTACCCTCTATGCAGGCAAGCAATGACCTTGTGGAACACAGCACTGGCTTACCAAGTTCAATTACAAGCTCAATTCCTGCCAGTAAAAAAGAAAAAGAACACATTGGCAGACGACCTAAGCAGAAACATCATGGATCCCCACGAGTGGAAACTGGATCCACAAGTATTTGCAATGATAACTCAAAAATGGGGGCGCCCAGACATAGACCTGTTTGCCAACCCCCAAAACTATCAGATATCAAAATTTTGCACAAGGACATTTCACCATCAAGCTTGGAAAGTGGACGTACTCTCATTCAGTTGGAAAATGCTGACAGTATATGCCTTTCCTCCATTGCCCCTTCTCACAAAGGTGCTGCTGAAAGTCAGGATGGAGAGACCTCGAATGATACTCATTGCCCCGGAGTGGCCACGCCAGCACCGGTACCCACTACTAAGGAACATGGCCCAGGGCCCACCATGGATTTTACCACAAATTCCTCATCTGCTCACACAGCAAGGCAGTCAGATTCTACACAGCCAGCTCAAAACCTTAAATTTGGCTGCATGGCAAATCACCTAAGCAACCAGCCAGCCCCTCTTTCACAAGCTGTTATGGATGTCATTCTGGAGGCCAGGAGGCCCAGCACCAGGAAAGCCTACTCAGACAAATGGAAAAGATTTTGCGCCTGGAACCAAGCTAAAGGCCAAAATGCCCTTCAGCCGGACATACCTCAGATTCTACAATATTTAACTGAGATGTTACACAAATGACTTTCTTGTTCATCTATTAAAATCCACGCCTCAGCTGTTTCAGCTCACTACAACACGGATCCTCCCTTATTTTCACATCCACTTCTAAGGCAGTATCTCAGAGGGGCAAAAAACATTAGGCCTCCCAGGAGAGCGCCAACACCAACTTGGGACCTCAATTTTGTTCTGGAAAAACTTACGCTGCCACCTTTTGAGCCAGCCTTCTCAGCCGACTTAAAGTTTATATCATGAAAGACTGCCCTGCTGCTAGCAATTACTTCAGCCAGAAGAGTCTCAGAGCTACAGGCACTAATGGCAGTAGAGCCTTTCCTCATTTTTCATCAAGACAGAGTTTCTCTACAAACTAACTCCTCTTTTATGCCAAAGGGTGGTATACAGTGTGGCTCTAAATCAAACCATCCACTTACCCACCTTCTTTCCAAATCCAGAAAACAAAGGAGAAATACTCCTGCATTCCTTGGACATTCACAGGCAACTACGTTACTACTTGGATAAAACTAAGGCTTTCAGAAAATCTGACCAACTTTTTGTATCCTATGCTACAGCATCACAAGGAAAGGCTATCTCAAAACAGACCATTTCCAAATGGATAGGACATTGCACACGTTTTTGCTACACCCATCATGGAAAACCAGTTCCTGCTAGCATATAAGGCCCCACTCCACCAGGGCAGCAGCTACATCTACAGCCTTTCTCAGGGGGGTGCCAACCAAGGATATTCTGGAAGCTGCAACTTAGAGTTCAGTACACTCCTTCACCAAGAACCATCACTTACCACTTTACTCTAAGACTAGAGCTGGCTCTGCCACTGCAGTTTTGCAGGGCCTTCTAGCCTCCTCTAACCCTGTTTGACTCCACCTCCCATCCTTAGCTTTGGGATTCTACCCAAGTGTGATGACTGCAGCAGGGTAACACGATGACCATAGTACAGTTTTGTACCTACCATAAATGTAGATGTTCGAGTGTATACACTGCTGCAGTCCAGGTTACCCTCCCTCCATCCCCTCTGATCTAACTAAAACCTTTCAATACCTTAAAATCTGATACAACCTTTATGGTGTATTTGCTTATAGCTGGAGGGTTGTTTTGTTTGTTAAACTTTTATTATTGGTACTATCTACTGACCATCATTTCGGGGGGGGGGGGGTCACCTGCCATCTGGGGCAAGAAAAACTGAAGAAAATGGCGTTGGATGCCTCTTATATACCCCTGGCGCACTGACGTCCGGGAAGAAGCGACAGCAACCGATGCCGGACTAAGACTTTGAAATTCAGGCCGACTGCGGGACCACCTGACGACAGGATAACCCAAGTATGATGACTGCAGCAGGGTATACACTCGAACATCTACATTTATGGTAGGTACAAAACTGTACTTTTCTTGCCATGCCAGTCTAATACACAGTGTATTCAGCTGCTTGTTGGTCTGTTAGTCAGACCTGAGACCAGCAAGTTCAGGTAGTACACCATTGAGGATCCTTACTAATACTACTATCTAATTGTTGATTAATGTCAGTTAAGGTGAATAACTGCCTTCAGTGTGGAAAACAAATTCTGCACAAGGACTGTCATTCCTATTTTCCTGTCTAGGCCATGATCAAGATGTCTGGTTGCTATTACTGTACTTACTCTAATAAGACCATTAAGCATAGGGCTGATTTGCTTAACAGTTATCTTAAGGAAAGTAGCCCTGGCTTTGTGTGCACTATGGCGTCCCCTACTTCCCAAGGAAATGTGTAGAGAAATGTTTGAAGGAGGTGGAAGTCAGGGAGGTTGTCATTCCAGCTATATCCAATTCCCTCCATGGCTCAGTCATCAGCACAAGTCAAGCCCTTTAGCAGCCCTGTTTTCTGAAGACAAGTGAGCTGGAGTCCTCTGTGACCCTTCTGGAGGCTGCCATGTCTTAAGACCAGTCTCTGTCCTCATGTGCCAAAACTAGGCAGGTGACTGTGTGTCCAGCGCCACTTTGCAGGTCACAGCTACTGATGCACATGTCCTGGTTATGGAAAGAGAGAGAGAGGGCAGAATCCCTCTGGTTATAGTAAGAGAAGAGATCCCCAGGGACCAATATGAGGCCACGCCTGCCTGCTTGCACCCTGAGGCTTTGCAGTCCTTCAAATCTTAAGCCCAAGCCACTCAAGCAGAACCAGCAACTGGGGTTGCACTAGGCTATACTGCTTGGGCCGCCTGATTCCTCATCCCAGGTCACTGCACAGGAGCTTATCGGACTGGCACAGGTTTTCCTGGAAAAGGAAGCTGTGCTTAGAATGTCTCTGGGGAAGAGTCCTTTGATTTTGACAAGAAGGAACTAGCTTTTGTGGAGTACTTCCCCTTCCCCTCAATACCTTCATGTATATTCAGATTACTTCTGTAGGGTGCTCAGTTTGTGTAAGCACCTTTATAAGAATCCTGTGGTATGCGTTTGTGTAAGCACCTTTATAAGAATCCTGTGGTATGCCCAGCTGTGGTGAATCTGAAGTCATCCAAGGGGATCGCAGGGCCTGCTTCCATGAATCTCTTGCTAAATGATAGGGAAAGTAGAGTTTGACTGGTTTGGCAAGAAAGTGTACACTTAAGCTATGCTAACCTATGAGAGCTTTTAAATGCCAATTCCACATGCTTAAGTACCTTTAATCACTGCAGGAGCAGATCCAGTCCAAGGCAAAGGGGATAAAAGGCAAGCCTTGTGAGGACCACCTGGGACTTTTGTAGTATTGGCTTCCAGGTATCCAGGCACTCACTCATATGCGACACCAATGCCTTAGATGCATCCCGCATAACAGCTGCTACTGGATCTTGTACTGGCAGACATCTTTGGCCGAGGACCCAAACCCCTGCTATGTTTTTTTTAATGTTTTTCTCATGTCAAAGCAGAACTCCTTAATGCACCCCTGGACAAAGAGTTTCTCTTCGAGCTCCCAGCAGAGAAAGTGCTCCAGAAACTGGACAGAAAGGGACCGATTATGAAACCTGTAAAACAATATCTTCTGCCCTTCGAGATGTGACAGAAATTATCCCAGTAAGTCTTGGCCCTTTTCTGCCCAAACAAGAAAAGTCCAAGGCTGCTAAGGGAAAAAGTCCCAAGTACCATAGAAAGTGGCACCCTGATAATCAACAGTAACCTGAGTGGGGAGGTCTAAGTAAGGACCCAGCACGGAGCAGCTGTGAATATTCTAGGCACCTCCCTAACACCCCCCCCCCCAAAGTCTTCCCAAGGTTCAGTCATGCAACAGTGAACATTCTGCAGTTGTGTATGTTCCCATGGTGCACTGTATACCTTGTGTGTAGTGGTAGGGATGGGTGCCTTACTGTTTGCCTTTAACCAGTAACAATCCTACCTCCTAATTTCCTACATTGTTTTTTTCTGCGATAGGCGATTCATGTGGTGCACTATGTAGAACTTTTGTTTAGTGACAGTATAATTGGGGAAATTGTATATTTTTTAAGTAGATCAATGTTGCTGCCTTGTCCCTTCTACCTACCCCTTTGTCTTGCTTACCTGAGGTTGGGATGGGTACCATGCTCAGTCACCTTCCCTATTCCCATTTCTCCCTCTCTTCTTCTAATCAGAGTTGTCAGTAAGGGTTGGTCATGTGAGTCCCTGGTGCAAGAAAGCCCTGAATATGGCATCGGCTGACTCTTCCTTTGTACCACACATGTCTGTTAAGAGAGGGCACCCACTAGCTAGGGATGGTGAAATTCTGTGGTATTCAGGCCAGCTATGGGCTTCCGCAGGCAGGAATTCTCAAGACTCCATACTGCAACAGTCCTCTACTCTTTCATCTACAGTAACAGTAAGTTCCTAACACAACTTCATTTTTTAAGTGTGTGTTCATTTGCTAATATATGCTTATTTAATGCACTGTCTGTATTTTTGCTACTGCTGGGCTTCTGTTGTGGCTGGAAGGGCCTTGTGATCAGTTCACCCTACCTAGTGAACAAACTGATTAGTAGTAGACAGTTTAGGTAGACATTTCTGTGCCATGTCATCCTTACTGCCCATCAAAAAGTTCAGACTTGAATCCAGAAACCACCTGTTTAGGCAAACACTGTGCAGGTGCTACCTAGGAAGAGCAGTTTTAAATATCAGTCTCTCACACTAAGTAATGCCATTAATACTGCCCTCCCACAATAAATACGGTCAGTGAGGTACTTAACTGTCCTTGCTATAACCATACCTTTCTTTTCACCCTCCTCCCCCTTTTTTTTTTTTTTACCTTTTTTAACCACTAACAGGGTTGGGAGGGTGGCCTAATGGTTAAGGCGTTTGCCTTGCAAACACAAGGTGCAGGGTTTGAGTCTCACAAGGGATAATTGGCTAAGCTTAAAGTGGCTTACGAGGGCAGTTAGCTTAGTACTAATCTATGAACCTATGGACAATCATAACTCACAACTTCTTTGTCATTTTTGTTTCTGCAGTAGGTCAGTCCCATGGAGCATTGAAGACCATTTGTGTAGTGACAATATAAATGGGAGATTACAGCATTGCTGTAATATACATCCTTGTTTGTTAGATTAAACAGCAGATATTAAAGTGGACTACAGTTTTATCCTTATTTGAATTTTTAATGCTGTGCAGCTGTGGCAAAAGTACTGTAATGTTTTTTGTTGCTTTTGGATGCATATGCTGTGTTACTTCAATGTCAGGATTTCTTGCATGTAAAGTTTCCCTGGGCTGAGTTTGAAAGTGGTCATTGTGGACCAGTGCTCTACCTGGTAGGTAGAGAGAGAGAGTGCAGTCTGTAGGCCAAAGCCTAAACTTCATGGCATTTTCAGTTAGTGTTACCACATGCCAGGTTTCGCACATACGTCAGCTGACTGTCTGGGTCAAATAGCTTCAAGAGATTTAACAGTCTGTCCTTCCTAGCTAAGATAGCCAGGGTTTACCCATCACGTTTTCAATGGTGATTTGGGTTCCTTAAATCTGCTGGATGCAAATCTGTTCCAGTTGCAAGCTCCTCACTTATTCCCTGTGGATGAGTTTGCTACGAGGTGGGGAAGTAGTGCACTGAGCAGATGGTCTTGTCCCCAAATAAACTTCTTAGAGATGAACTTTTTTGTTGTTTTGGCTTTTCAGGGCTGTCTGCCTCAGGAGGTCATAATGTCCACATCTAATAGCATGGATGTGTGTTATACATCAGAAAGCAGTTAAAACATAACCCTACTCCCTTTGTCAAGAAGCCTTGAGTATCTGTCAGTAGACCATTGAGTCTCACTATTTCTTTTTTTGTTTTGTTTTGTTTGCCAGCCTGAGGAGGCCAGATCCATAAATTCCAGACTGTCGCTGTCTTTTAATGCCTCAGTAATAATGTCTGAGCCTGTCACTAATCAAGAAGTTTTTAGTCCATAAGGCAAACTAGTGTGTAACCTCTTTGCATCTTCATCCAGCAACTGTCCCAGTTATTTTACATTGATCTCCCTTCCCACAAATGAGTCAAGCCAAGAATGCTCTGGCCAACACCTTGCTCTCACACTCTGGTAAACGCAGATTGACAGATGTAGACAGCCTATCTAATCTCTTTATTTTTGCCTCTATTTGTCAGATAGGTGGAATGGCCACAAGGCCTGTTTCAGTCCCAACAATGCATATATTATGTAGCATGCAATGGTAGATAAAATTTCATAGCACAAATTAGTAACTTCCCACTTCTGAGAGCATATTTTCTATATATGTTTAAAAAAAAAAAAACTCGCCCATCAGGCAAACCCCTTCCAGATCCCCATTCTCTATGTAGTTGACATCATGAATTCCCTAGTTGTGTTAATAGCTTACTTGGTTGCCATCATCTCTTTTCCGAGGCTTTCCACCTAGAAGAGTTATTGAGCTAAGTTAGCCTAGTTTTCCATCTGGGCTTCTAGTAAGGGTTTAGATGTTTTCTCAATCTCTCTCCTTTATTTGGTTGCTGTATGTAACAGTAACAGAGTTCAGAATCAACAGCTTCTGAAGACAGAACTAAACTTGCTAATATAATTTTTGTTTAAGGACGGAGTCTTCTGTTGCTTCCCTCAAGTTCTGTAAGACCTCTCTACTGAATGCCTTTCATATTAATGCCCCTGTTCATGATTATTTTCCACCTATGGGTATTTTTTTTTTTTTTTTACTAGAAAGGCTCACCTTCCTTTAATTGAGTTGGATCTGTCTGCATAAAGTACCTGCTCTGGAAGGTCCTGCTTCAGTTGCCTTGACATTACTTCTGTCAAAAGGAATTTTCAGCACTAGTTTGTTCAAGTTGTGTTGGTCTTAATGCAGTGGTGTGGTACTCCCATTGAACCACTCCACTTCTGGCTGAAGGCTTTTTAACCCTGAGGTCTATGTCCTGACTGCTAGGGTTGCCAGGTCATCCTCCTCAGAGAGCAGAGAGGGTGACTTGGGAAGTGAGACTGTCAAGGAAGACATATTTGCACATGGAAGGGTAGCAGATTTCTTAATGTTGGTCCTGTCCCCTTCTGAGTGCTGATGTTATGCTTGAGGCAGATACGAGTAGTGAGGCATGGTGCCTGTAGGCCCAAAGGCATATATGACTGCTGCCACCCACTTTCCCCTCCGTGGCTGCCATTCTTTTGCTGCGGTCTCCACCCGAGCTAGAATGGGCAATTTAGCACATAATGTCTAATCTTTCATCTTGGAAAAGTGAGCAGGCTCAGTCATTAATTTCCTCTCCTTCTGTCAGATCCAGCAGCTGTTCAACTCAAATTTGGGTGTCCTAGGTCATGTTATGAGCTTTCTCCCACTATACCAATGGTGTCAACTGCCAAAAAGATTTCCAGATTGCACACTATTTCTTTAAAAGCATCCATACCTAACATTCCACAGAAATAAGAGTGTCAGTTTGAACAAATCCTACATTTAGGTAACAAGTGACTACAAAGTGTAATTTTGTCAGTCTGTCGACCTGTAGAGTGCCTGTTTTCTTACCCAGGTACTGTGGTAGAGAGGTATGTCTTCTGAATTTTAAGGATGTCCACAGGCAGCTCAAATTCTTTGTAAATAGAAAGTGTCTTTTGTCTCCTCCCTGGACTTCCTTGCAGCCTCTGGCTGTTAACCCCGATGTTCATCGTGCATACAGCTGTAGTCATAACAGATGGGATGTCCTTCAAGGATGCATCTGCAGTCCTTAAAAATGGGTTGTCCTGTCGTCAGGCAGCCCTTCGGTCAGCCGGATTCCAAAGTCTGGGTCTGGCCTCGGCTGGTGTCGCACTTCACCTGACGTCATAGCTGCAGTTTTTCGGGTATAAAGGCATCAGCCGACGCCATTTTCCTCAGTCTTTCTTGCCGTGGCGCTCAAGCAGAAGCTGTTCGCAAGTGCCGGTCGGTCAGATCCAGAGATTACTACTACCGAATACTACTTCGAAGACTTCTAAAAAGCTAAGTACCCCGTTGGGGACTCTTTCGGCCGAATTCCAAAGTCTAGGTCCGGCGTCGGTTGTCGTCGCTTCTTCCCTGACGTCAGTTCACAGGGGTATAAAAGAACCAGACGACGCCATTTTCTTTAGTCTTTCTTGCCGCGCGGTGCCCGAAGCAGAAGCAGTTCGCAAGTGCTGGTCGGCCAGCTCCTGAGATTACAAAAAAATTTGGAACCGAAGTCTTCTTAAAAGCTAAGTACCCCGTTGGCAAAAGTTAATAATTGTATTTCTTGTGGGAAGCAAATACCGCATAAGGATTTCCATTCCCTCTGTATACCTTGTTTAGGCCCAGACCACGACGTCTCGGACTGTCGCTTTTGTGCTACATTCAACAAACGCACTATTAAGCGTTGGGCGGAGTCCGCCCAGCATTATTTTGGGAAAGCATTTAACTGTACTATGTCGTCGGGTACTCCGACTCCGGTTTTGTCTAAAAAACGCAAAGACAAGGACCGACACTTGAGGTCTGCGGCCTGTACTGACACCACGCCAAAGCCGACTACACGTGGTCCGGTTCTCAGCGAGGCACCTACGCAGCCCATGATTACCGACGACACATCTTTGGCGGTGTCTCCTGTACCCGAGGTCGCAGGCTCCTCGGCCCACACCCTGACTACAGATACCGAAGCCATGCTTGGCGTTGAAACACAGAATGTGGACAGGTCCACCTCCACTCATGGTGTCTTCAGACCTTCCTCTTCTTTCTCCATCAAGGCTTTCACCAAGTGTAAAGCTACCATGCACCCTAAGCGAACAGCTACACAGGGCCCATCTCCAGGCC
Organism: Protopterus annectens; assembly: GCF_019279795.1. Lineage (NCBI taxonomy): Eukaryota > Metazoa > Chordata > Ceratodontiformes > Protopteridae > Protopterus > Protopterus annectens. The sequence continues at coordinate 293,213,617 of NC_056726.1, read as the reverse complement.
CCATGCCTAAGAAACAGATGCTTAAAATGGCTGAGGATTTAATTACTCTAATCAGAGGTTCTCAGCCACCTCCAGACAAAAGTCCCAGAGTGGAGGAAGATTCCCCCTCCTCTGATCAGGCTCCATTATTTCAGAGCATTCTGATTATCAGGAACAGTCTTACTCCCCTTTTGAAGACTCTGATGCAGAGGAATCTATTCCTTCTGTATCCCCCCCGAGGATTACTCATTTGGTGAAACTCTGCATACCTTAAGGGAACACTTCCACTGGGAAGGCCAGGATTATTCGGATTCCAAGAAAAGGCTCAGGGAATTTCTTTTGTTACCCCAGCACAGGCCTCTGGCTATACCTCCTGTCCTGGACATCCTAGATGATGTTTACTCGGAGGCCTGCCTTAACCTGGACTCTCTTCCTCCATCTCCAGTTAAGCCTGACAGGTACTTCAGGGTTCTTGACTCGCACCAAATTCTATACAAAAGCCATGCTGCTGACCTAGAAACCATCTCACAGGGGCCCAAGGGAGTTAAGGCCTCCATTGCCAAAAACCCATTGCCTTCCGAGAGAGATTCCAGATCCTTAGAAAGGTGGGGAAAAAAGGTATATACCTCGGCTACCTTATCCATGAGGGCCTTAAACTGTCAGTTTCATATGCTAAAATTCCAACAGTTTCTGTTATCTCAATTGAAAAGTAAAATGTCACAACCTGAACAACCAGACATGAAGGAGTTGCAGGATTTGATGCATGTGCAGAACAAGTGGGTAAACATACCTTACAATGTGGTTTTGATGCTCTAGAGGCCTTATGTAGAGCTGCTGTTACAGGCTCAGTCATACGTAGGCATGCCTGGCTCAAGGAACAAGCCTTGCCTGATCATGTCAAAGCTAAATTACTAGACGCCCCTCTTCAAAAGGATGTACTATTTGGGGCAAATGCTGAGGAAGTATTACAGAAAATGGAGGAAAAGGCTAAATCAATGCAAACTGTGAAAGAATTTCTGCAGGTTCAACCCCAACGTTTTAGTAGAAATTGGCCTTCCAAAAACTGGTCCTTTCCTGCCACAGACAGACCCAAAAGAGGCAGATACAGGCGCCCGAGAGGCAGAGGACAAACACAAGGCTCATACAGAGGCAGACAATGGCAAGCTCCTACACAAAGAGGTAGTGAGGACAACTCGCAATCTTTCAGAAAGCAAAACCAATGACTTTCCCCTTTGCATGCCAACCAGGTCTCAAATGGCAGCCCCCTTAGGAGGAAAGCTGGCACTATTCTCAAAAAATTGTCATATTGTCACAAAGGACAAATGGATCCTGAACATTATAAACAGAGGCTACAGATTCCATTTTCATACCCTTCCAAAAATGAAAGGCATGCCAAACCTGCCACACAATCAAAGGGCAGAGGCACAAAAGCAAATTTCAGATCTTATAAACATGAAAGCTATTCAAGAGGTACCTACACACGAACAAGGTCAAGGTTTTTATTCCAGGCTATTTCTGGTGCCAAGGAAGGGCAAAGATTGGAGACCTATTTTGGATCTTTCCATCCTAAACACATTCCTACTCGTACCAAAATTCAAGATGCTCACTCTACAGCAACTTCTTCCCATGCTGGGCAAGGAGTCTTGGATGGTAACATTGGACCTCAAGGAGGCATACCTGCATGTCCCAATCAGACAAAATTGCAGAAGATACCTCAGATTTCTTGCAGGTTCAACCCATTATCAATTCTCTGCATTGCCCTTTGGTTTATCTACTGCGCCCAGAGTATTCACAAAATGACTGGCATCAGTAATTGCCTACTGCAGACTTCAAGGGATACAAATATACCCTTATTTGGATGACTGCCTGATCCAAGCGGACAGCAAGCACATTCTTCTGAAACATCTGGCTTATGTAATAATGTTATTAAACTCTCTAGGATACACAGTCAACAAAGAGAAATCAAGACTAATACCCTCTCGGAAGATAATTTTCCTGGGTGCCAATTTGGACACAAACACCCAGGTGGCCTACCTCATGCCAGAGAAGCAGGGGCAACTAATTCAATATTTCAGAACACTGGCAAATTGCACCAGGCTGACTGCAAGGAAAATCCTGCAGGCTCTGGGATTCATGGCATCTTGCATCTTACTAATCCCATGTGCAAAGCTGCATATGAGAAAACTACAATGGTACCTAAAAAAACATATGGTCTCAACAAGCCACAGTTTGGAAACAATAATACCACTAATTCCATGTCTGAAAAAGGAATTTCTGTGGTGGGCTCAAGCATGCCAAACAAACAAGGTCTTCCATTCAGCAAGCCTCAAGCAAATCAAGTCATCACAACAGACGCCTCGGACTACGCCTGGGGGGCGCACATGACAGACCGGTGCATTCAGGGCAAATGGACCCAAAAAGAAAAGCACCTTCACATCAATCAAAAAAGAAATGCTAGCAGTGATAAATGCTATTACAGCCTTCAAGGACCTTCTACAACCAGGTCAGCTATTGATAAGAACAGACAGCACCACAGTTATGTGGTACATAAACAAGCAGGGAGGAACACATTCTTATCCCCTATGCAGACTGGCCATGTCACTTTGGAACATGGCCATGGACTTACAAATGGAACTACAAGCACAGTACTTGCCACGCAAGGAAAACACGCCGGCAGACAACCTAAGCAGGAATATGACAGACCCACACGAATGGAAGTTGCATCCAAAAGTTTTTACAGAAATAATCCAAGAATGGGGAAGGCCAGACATAGATCTCTCTGCCTCCCATAAAAATCATCAATTGACAAAATTCTGCTCAAGGATCTTCCACCCAAAGGCCTGGAGAGTGGACGCTCTCTCAGTTGGACATCAATGACAGTTTATGCCTTCCCACCTCTTCCTCTGCTGCCCAAAGTTCTATTGAAGACCAGAGCAGACAGACCAAAGATGATCCTCATTGCTCTGGACTGGCCAAGGCAACACTGGTACCCACTCCTGAGGAGCCTGACGCATTCCCCACCATGGACCCTGCCTCTAATGCCTCTTCTGACTCAGCACAGCTTCAAAACTCTTCACAGTCAGCTGAAGACACTCAGTCTAGCCGCATGGAAGATTCCGTAGCATCACAGCAGGCCCTGCTCTCCAAGGAGGTGCAGGATGTCATTTTGGAGGCCAGAAGGACATCAACTAGAAAAGCTTACTCTGCAAAATGGAAATGTTTTTGTGTTTGGAATGAGAAAAAGGGCCAGTGCCCTGGAAAACTGAATTTACCTCAAATACTACAATATTTGGCTGAACTGCTAAGCAGTGGACTTTCGTTCTCCTCCCATCAAAATCCATGCCTCAGCCATTTCTGCAGAATACAACACTGATCCACCTTTATTCTCTCACCCTCTATTAAGACAGTTCCTCAGAGGGGCTAAGAATTTAAGACCTCCAAGAAAATAACCAATACCTGCTTGGGATCTTAATTTCATTCTGGAAAAACTGACTTTGTCCCCTTTTGAACCAGCTGCCTCATCAGATTTACAATATTTGTCCTGGAAAACAGCTTTCCTTCTGGCTATCACTTCAGCTCGTAGAGTTTCAGAACTACAGGCTCTTATGGCTGTCCAGCCTTTCATCATCTTCCATCAGGACAGAGTTTCATTACGTACCAACCCGTCCTTTATGCCTAAAGTGGTATCCAGGGTAGCTTTAAAAGTGGCCATACATTTACCTACTTTTTATCCTAATCCTCAAAACAAAGGGGAGAGATTACTGCATTCCTTGGACATCCACAGACAACTGCGTTATTATTTGGACAGAACAAAGCCTTTCAGAAAATCAGAACAGCTTTTTGTGGCCTATGCGGTAGGAGCTCAAGGAAAGTCAATATTCAAACAGACAATCTCAAAATGGATAGCCCACTGCATACGCTTTTGCTATTCCTTTCATGGCAAAACTGTACCTACAGGCATTAGAACTCATTCCACCAGGGCCACAGCCACCTCTGCAGCCTTCCTCAGAGGAGTTCCTACCAAGGATATTTTAGAAGCAGCCATTTGGAGTTCTGTGCATACCTTCTCTAAGCACTACTACCTACCATTATACTCCAAGTCTAGAGCAGGCTTTGCCACTGCAGTCTTGCAGGGCATTTTGGCTCCTCCTAGCTCCAACTAGTGCCTACCACCCCTTTCTTAGCTTTGGGATTCTACCCATCTGTTATGACTGCAGTTGTATGCACGATGAACATAGTACAGTTTTGTACCTACCATAAATATAGATGTTCGAGTGCTAATACAGCTGCAGTCCAGGTTTCCCTCCCTCCTTCCCCTCTAGGGGTATTCTTTTATGGTGTATTTGCTTGCAACTACTGTTTTTTGATTATATTGCATTGCATTATTACATTATTTTATGTATTGCCTTCCTTCTGGGGGCACCTGACATCTGGGGCAAGAAAAACTGAAGAAAATGGTGTCGGCTGGTTCTTTTATACCCCTGTCGCACTGACGTCAAGGAAGAAGCGACGACAACTGACGCCGGACCTAGACTTTGGAATTCGGCCGACCGAGGACCCGCCTGACGGCAGGAGAACCCATCTGTTATGACTGCAGCTGTATTAGCACTCGAACATCTACATTTATGGTGGGTACAAAACTGTACTGTATCTGATGTTCTTCATGTTTCACTGTTGCAGTCATCTTGCCTATCTTTTCTAAATCCAGAGCTGGATTTGTGACAGTAGTCTTACAAGGCCTGCCTGCCAGCCCTTATACTTCTTGGTTGCCTCCACCCTTCCTCAGCTTTGGGAATTAACCCAAGTGTGATGAATGCAACAGTGAAACACGAAGAACATAGTACAGTTCTGTATACTTACCATAAAATGTAGATGTTCGAGTGTATTCAGTGTTGCAGTCCTGGTTACCCTCCCTCCAGCCCCCCCTGACTTTTCTATACTTTCAACCTATTCTCTTTTTTTGACCTTATCTTATGGCAGTGGTATTTACTTTTTACTGGAGGTGTTCCACACCATGTAATTGCTTCCTATTTTTGGGGCTCCTGACATCTGGGGCAAGAAAAACTGATGTAATGGTGTCTGCTGCATGTTTTATACCCCTGACGGCCTGATGTCATGGAAGAGGTGACAGCATCTGATGCAGAAATCACAAGACTCTGGTATTCGGGCTGATTGAGAGAGCTACATGGAGGCATTGGAAATGTTGCTGCTTCCCTTGTAGGATGAGTTGATAACTTCAGGCTCCTGGTTTCCATCAGAGGTCTCTTAGGCATGGGGTTCCCCAGACCTTCCTTTGGGATAGGAGAGCTGGCCTTCGGCCACTTCATCTTTTTCCTCACCCGGCCAACCCTACTGGTATCCTGATTCTGTTCCCAAATTCAAGTTGCCTGTGGTGCAGGTGGAAATCCTGCCTCTGCACCATTGGGAAAGCCAAGTCCAAGTCTTTACATAAAGATGATTACATTTTTTTTTTTTTTTTTTTTTTAATTTGTTTAGTCTAAATTTCAGACAGTTTTGCAGTCTGAGTCCGAAGAGGTCTATATACATGTGCTGTAACCCATTTAACACAAAGAAAGCTCTCTGAGATTAACCTTCACAGGTGTGTAGCTAGTTGTATTGAATTTTGCAATATTAAACATGGAAATTGCTTTTCTGTAGTTTGTAGGGCTTATTCTACTAGAGATGTTTCTATATCTGCTGTTTTTTCCTACTTTTACCTATTCTTTACTGCTGTAGATTATATTTGTACTGCTATACTGCAGTCTTCACTCTGCACCTTTGTGAAACTATGTATGTGAAGTTGTTCTATCTCGCCGATGTCCTTCATGGATGCATCTGCAGTCATAACAACTGGGTTGTCCTGTTGTCAGGCAGCCCTTCAGTCGGCCGGATTCCAAAGTCCGGGTCCGGCTTCGGCTGATGTCGCACTTCACCCGACGTCATCTCTGTTGGTTCGGTATAAAGGCATCAGCCGACGCCATTTTCCTCAGTCTTTCTTGCCGCGTGGCGCCCGAAGCAGAAGCTGTTCGCAAGTGCCGGTCGGTCGGATCCAGAGATTACTTCTACCGAATACTACTTCGAAGACTTCTAAAGCTAAGGGTTCTGAGCCGATCCTCGGCTCAGAGTCGGCATACTACAAAGCTCAAGGTCTTCAGATAGCTCGAGGCCAAGTCCCTATCCCATGATGCACCTAGAGTTACTCCAGATCTAGTTTGCTGCTGCAATAGATCGGAGGTTCTCGCTGGCCTGGAACAGTAAAAACTTTTTCTTGAAAATATATTATAATGGGTTTAGGCTTGTCCACCTGGTGAATGGAACTTCCCTGGCCGAGGTCAAATGTCAGACGAAGCATATGGACATGGATTATCTCCCTATTTTCAAGTTTTACCTGTGTTTATAGACACAGGTGTTTGGGCACCTGTCAGCAGCTTATTCTTTTGGCATTACATATTATGGGTGGGGTTGTTACAGTCCATACTCCATGGTGAGAGGTGTTCCCATTCAGTACCTACTCAGCACAGATCCTCGTGGTGGCCAGCAGAGTAATCCAAGCTTCAGAGAGCTGAAAAAGCGACTTTACCTGATTTAAGTATAATTCTTGTGGCTTTCCACTTCTATTTATCTAGCAACTGTATTTCACCTGCTTGCTGATGCATTGTTATTGTTTATTCTGCATTTATTCTGTTATTGCACTTGGTTTCTCAGTTTGTTACTTTTAAAATCTGTAACTGTTGCAAATTGTGTAGGCTGTGATAGCCGATTTATAGCATTTATAAGTGTTTACTGTATCTGTTTCTGCTTGTTTTCTGAAAAAAAAAAAAAAAAATATCTCTTGTTTTCCCGCCTTACTGAGCTAGAATAGTCCAGTTTCAGAGCTTGCTGATCCCTGGACTTTGTTTGCAGTTCCTGTTACTGATTCTTTGCCTAATTTGGAAGAGAGGAAGTTCCCTTGCTTACCAGTGGAAGTGGGAAGCATTGAGCTGCCTGTTGGTCCAGTTTTGTGAGGTTTCAGCCAGTAACTTGTAGTTTATTGGTCGTTTTGGGCCAGTTCCTAGCTTCTTTCAGCCCCCTGATATAAAACACGCTAAACGCGCGTATTTAGCGCGGAGCTGCTACCGTTGCACACTAGGGCAGCGCCGGTTAAGCAGATTTAAACTATTAGGGCTACCTAAAGTCCACTCTTCAAATTTTCCCTTAAAACTACCTTCCTCGAACTATACTACTGATCTAATCAGCATATCCTATAACTAAAAAGATCATCTCTACCTGACTCCGAGTAGCCTATTCTGTATCTGTCAAACCTAGCACTTGCTCCTACAGTACTTATCACCGTGATACAGCACTCTTGTTATAGATAGTACCCCAAAAAGGCGAACCCCATTTCTCGGACACCCACATCCCCGGAATCTCTTTTAAAGTTTTTGTCTATTCCTTCTAGCATGTCGAGGGATCAGTTGCTAGTGTCCTCTCCTGCTCACCTGGTGAACCTGGGAATATTGAGGCAATGTTACAATTGCCTCATGTACACAGACAACCCTCTCCTCCTCCCACAAAACACAAATACATGCGAGAGATGCAACTATACAGCCAAACTGGAGGCTGAGCTCTCTCAACATAGGACTGGCAAGACCAGACAGGAGGAGAAGGTTACCACACACACTATAGACCCAGTCTCACATAGTACCATCACAACCTCAAATCATACACATAAACACACAAAGACATACTGGAGGCTCTGATCAAAATCTACCAAAACAGCAGAGGCCACCAAAGCAGACACCCAAACAACCACCACCTCAGAACACAACACCTGCAACACATAGACCTCACAGTCAGAGTGTCAAACAGTCACAGCCCTTAAGGCCAAACACAATGCCAGACACACTAGTCATTGGTGACTCCATAGTCAGACACACTGACGTCCCGCCACCAGACTGAGTAAGGAGAGAGTTACAGTAAGCTGCCTGTCGGGCGCTAGAATCCGCCACATAACGCAAGCACTCGGTCTCTCAACAGCAGGTACAAATACGACTCAGTCATTGTCCACGCTGGTGTAAACGACCTGAGACGTACCTCCTTGGACTACATGAAAAGAGACATTGAGGAGCTCTCTGATTATGTAGCCCAGGCAGGTATGACCCTGACCTTGAGCAGTATCCTACCTTCACCAAGAATGATGCCACAATACAGAGATAAGATGATCAGCTTCAACAATTGGCTTAAACTCTGGTGTCATTCAAAGGGGATCCAATGTCTGTCTGCCTGGGATGACATGCTGGACAAGCCACGCTGCATCGCAAGGGACGGCTTGCACCTGTCACCCCTGGGATTCCGGATATTGGCAAAGGCTCTTGCCACCCCCATAGTGCCTTTTTTAGGCAAGGCTCAAATTCTAAACCTACCACCCTAGAACACAAAAAGGAAAAAAAACTAAGGGTAATGCTGCTCAATGCCAGAAGTCTAAATCTCAAAATGCACGCACTCGAGGCCCTTCTCAGTATGGAGAACATCGATGTCTGTGCTGTGACAGAAACCAGGTTCAAGGCTCCTGAGAGCACCCCAGCACTAACAGGTTTTACCTCATATCATGCGTTCCGGCCCCAAAATCCGGACAATACCAAGAAAGGAGGGGGGGGTATCCATATTCATCAAGGACACCCACACCTCAAGACTGGTGGCAACGCATGATGCATCGGAGACCATCCAGGTGCAATTAACCATAGGCAAGACTGCTCTGCAAATTGTAGCATGTTACAGGCCACCCTCACAAACTCAGGAACCTCACATGGCTTTCCTGAAAACACTGGAGGGATAAATGTATCTCCAAACACCATCATACTAGGTGACTTCAATTACCCTAATATAGACTGGGAACACTACTCAAGCCCAAACACCCTAGCCCAAAAGTTCCTGGAATTCATAAACTCAAATGCCATGGAACAACTAGTCACCATCCCCACAAGAGGAGAAAACATACTTGATCTCATCATCACGAACATGGGAGCACAATGTTCAACACCGGAAGTATACCCCTCACTGGTGAGATCAGATCACAAACTAATCTTGCTGGAGGTCCTCATCCCATCCCCACCTGAAATAAAAAAGACCACAGTAAAACTTCTCGAAAGCCGACTTCACACTTCTAAAGACTAGTGTGGTCTCCTTTAAGGCCCCGAGCCGTGGAAAACAGTACTCAAGCCGCTGAATCACTTACAAATGCCTTCTACCAGCACCTGCAGGACTGCATGGATAAGGCAATCCCAAGCAAAACAAAGACTCTTTGTACCAAGGGCAAGCGTCCAGTCTGGTGGACCCCAGCCATAAACAAACTCTACAACAAAAGGAGGAAGCTACTACAAGATAGAGCAAAATCCTTAAAAGGTAAAACACCTTTGATCACTATAAGTAAAAACTAAGAGCTCTCATAAAATCATCCAAAGCAAATTTTGAGAGAAAAATAGCTAAAGACTCAAAAGACAATCATAAGGCCTTCTTTAGCTATGTTAGAAACCTGGGAGGAAACTCCCAGATATGCTCAGAACTAGTTCAAAATGATGTGAAGATTACTGATCCTACAGACATTGCCAACATACTGGCTGACAGGTTCAGTGCAAACTTCTCCCCTCCCCAAAAGGAGAGATATCTATACCAAATGGTTGCAGCCCCCAAACATCTCTAACGCCCAAGTGAGAACTGCTCTCTCCAAAGCAAAAACACAGCATCCATGGGACCTGATGGTGTCCCAGGCTGTGTGCTCCACGAACTCAACGAGGAATTAAACCCACAGCTAGGACAGCTGTTTAATCATAGTCTCACCTCTGGATACGCACCCAGGAGTGGCGCACTGCGACTGTGGTCCCACTTCACAAAGGCGGTGCCTCCACCGACCCTGGAAATTACCGCCCATTAGCTTGACAAGCCTTATCTGCAAAGCCATGGAGAGGATCATAATGGACCTCATAAATAAAGACATAGGGAATTTGCAGACTTTGGATCCAACCCAGTTTGGCTTTGTCAAAGGCAGATCATGCCTTTTAAACTTGGTTGACTTTTTCAAACAGTCACCAAAGCCATTGATGAGGGAAAGGCAAGTCCATACAGCCTACCTCGATCTGGCGAAGGCCTTCGATACAATACCCCACTCGGGTATCATTGAAAAACTCATCAGCTTAAATGTTAACCCATACATCACAAGATGGGTTGCAAACTGGCTGAGTGACAGAACCCACAAGGTCAGAGTTGCTGGCGCCATGTCAGACTCAAAGCCTGTCACAAGTGGTGTCCCACAGGGCTCAGTCCTGGGCCCACTCTTGTTTGGCATCTACTTTTCCAAAGTACAAGCAAACACAGGAGGGTTATGGCTGACAAAGTTTGCAGATGACTGCAAACTGGCCGTAGTGAAAACACATCTGACACAGATATCCTTCAGAAGGGTCTCACAGAAACGGATAACTGGTGCCAGAGCCATGGCCTAAAGTTAAATGCCAAAAAATGCATAGTCATACCCTTCGGGAAAAACAAGGTTACCCCTAACTACCATATAGGTGGTAATCCTCTGAGCACAGAAGAGGTTATCAGGGACCTGGGGACCCAGGTTGACAGTAGCCTGTCATTCGACACCCATGTAGCTAAAGTAGTTAGGAAAACCTTCTACATTGCCCACCTTATCATGAAGGGATTCACATCTAGATCAAGGGAGGTCATAGTCTCCCTATACTCATCACTCATCAGACCAATGATTGAGTACAATGCCCCATTCGGAATGTATCTGACCCGACACTTGCAGCAGCTGGAGAGGCCACAAAAGTTCCTCACCAAAATGATAAAGGGTCTCAAAAATCTGTCCTATGCTGCCCGACTGAAAGAACTCCAGCTCTATTCAGTCGCTTACCGCTTGCTCAGAGGTGACCTTTGCCTGACATACAAGGCCATGTCAAACCCAGATTTGATGAATACGCTCCACCTCAAAAAATCTAGATCCGTCAGAGCCACAAGGGCGGGAGACTTAAACCTCGACACGGCTATTAATAGGACGTGCTGGAGGGATAGATTCATCACCCAAAGACTCCCTATGCTGTGGAACAAAATCCCGGTATATGTGAGGCAGAGCACCTCGCTGGCCTTGTTCAAGAGAAATCTTGACCAATGGATGGGAGATCGCAGATATACCCCAGGGATTACCTCAGTGTCACTGCTCGACAGAGGCACAGCAAAATAATGGGTATAGTTCCCCATACTAAAGGGGTGGCGTAAGCCACAAAACTATGGGCTAGGCTTGTAAATGCCCTCGGGCAGATAGCCTAGTATGAACCTATGAACCTACAATATTGATAACAATTCTTTGATATTTATCTTTAGATACTTAGAATAGCTTATTGTGTAGCTTCCCTTCCCTTTGTGTGCCTTTTTTCTCTACTAGTAATTGGCTCTTTTGGCCTCTTTTTATTTAGGCCTTGTTAAATCTTTAATAGTTTTTTAAATTTTAGTTGTGTGCTTAAAATAGTGACTTTCTGTCACAGCTTGGTATATTCAGTCTTTAGAATTTTGAATTGTGTGCTTAGAATAGTGACTTTTCTGTCACAGTTTGGTATATTTAGTGTTTAGAATTTTGAATAGTGACTTCTGTCACAGCTTTGATAGAGTTTAGATAAATAGTTTAGTGTGTGTGTGTGTGCTGTTTAGTATTTTAGCCATAGTTTTAAAAGGGCTTGTTTGGTATTTCTTGTTTGGGTGTGTCTAGTTTTTACAGTTCCCTATTGACATTGTGTGTTACAGTATGGCTGACCATGATAAAGACAAACACCGTAAATCAGGGTTTAAGAAATGTCCCAAATGTGGGCAGAAAATGTCTGTCACTGACAGTCATGTGAATTGTGTTTGTTGTTTGGGAGCATTGCATCTCCAGGAAAGCTGCTCCATCTGTCATTCTTTCTCTTCTAGAGTTCTTCACGGGAAAAAAAAGTTAATCGACAGATGTTTAGTTAAACCTTCCTCTCAAGAAGCTTTGAGCGACCAGGATGGGTCCAGTAAATTCTCAGTCTTTTAAGGCTTATACTTCTGAGGTAAAGAAATCAAAAAATTCTTTGTCGATTCCACAGACCTTGGAGCTGACAGTCTTGTCCTTTCGGAGCCGGTCCCCGGTTTTGGAACCAGTATCCAATGTGCCGAAGTCTCCACTCCTGCAATCAATCTGTACCTCTTCCTATCCACTCATCTCGGTCTTCGCATTAGCCTTTCTGATTTGGATGTGGATCATGTGGTGCAGAAGCTTTTACAGGCACCGGCCTTTGCTAAATTCTTATCCGGCTCCAACCCAAACAGCTTTGGAACCGAAGACCCTTTTTACCATCTACTACTGTTCCTCCTCTGAGCCATACTGGTCCTTCCGGGCTGGAGGAGTTGGACTTTATGATCGTGGAGCCTTCTGAGCCAATGCCTGCTCCAGTGTCTTCGGCTCCATTTACTCTGATGTCCTCGACACCGATTGAGGAATCTAGGAGCCCAACACTGTCTGGTCGGGTCCGGGGAGGATAGTCGGACCGACTTGTCAGTTCCGACTCTGCCTCTTGGGGCTTCGGCTCGGATGAGCTCGGCTCCTACCTCTGGTTCGGAGCCCACTGTCCCGGTGCAGGGGATATAGATGGTTTCCTTGGATCTGTCGGTACCGTCTCATCTGAGCAGAGGTGCCTTCGAAGCCATGAGGAGTTATGTCTCCTAAGACATCTTTGACTTCAGATCCGGCTACCTCCTCCCCAAAAGCACCTGTCTGCTTCTGCTTCACAGATCCTTGCCAAGCGTAGAGACCCAGAGCCTCAGGAAGCCCCATTGGGTGGGCTCTGCTCTTCATATAGTTCATAGGTTAGTACTAGGCTAACTGCCCTTGCAAGCCATTTTAAGCCTAGCCAATTATTCCTTGTGAGATTCAAACCCTGCACCTTGTGTTTGTAAGGTAAACACCTTAACCATTAGGCCACCCTCCCATCCCATTCCGAGACCTCCCCAGAAGCCCCCACTGATGAGGTTCCCAGGAAGAGAATCTGTAAAAGGAAGTATTTAGACTCCCCTCATGAGTCTTTTGCATCCGATACCAACTTGGATGAATCCGAAGGCTCCCCACAGTCCCCCTCTGAGGATTTCTCATTTGCTGAGATATTAGAAATCCTTAGGCAGAGGGGTGGCTGGCAGTCCACCAACCCTACTGAAGACTAGTCAGTTATTTTGAAGGCTTTCGGGTCTCAGCTGTCCACCTCTTGGGTGTCTCTGCCCTTTGATAAGCTTATGCAGCTGGTCTCACAAAGGGCGTGGGAGTCTCCGGACACCATAGAGCCTATCCCCAGGAGGCCTAATAAATTTACTTCTGCCCCCCCCCCCCCAGGACAAATCTTTTCTTACTAAGGGTGTGCCAGTTGATGCCATGGTGGTGGCGGCGGCAGCCACCAAAAAGTAAATTTCAGAAACTTCCTCCTCTGTCCATCCTCCTAACAGAAATTCTAGGATTATGGATAGATATGAGAAGCGCACTTACAGTTCAGTGACTTTTGCACTCGCTCAACTATATAACCCATTTTACTAGACTGCAGAGAGATCTCCTAAAAGAGCTCGGACATGCTCTTCAGGGTAGAGTAGCTGCAGGAGCTTCACATAAAGCCGCCTCCCAGCTTGCTACCCTCAACTCCATAGTAAACTCGTCCACGCACCTCATTTCATATGCAGCTGATGGAGCGAGCAGGGCACCGGGTACAGGAATTGCTCATAGGAGACACTCCTGCATGCATGCGCTTGTGTTCCTTTGCGAAGCCCTTTGTCATCCTTTGTAAATACCCCTTTTGATGGCTCGTCCCTTTTCGGGCCCAAAGTTAAAGAAACTTTGACCAAGTGTCAGCAGGAAGGAAAGACTCTGTTGTCTGAATCCATTTTTCCACCCCTTCCAGACCTTACCCCAAGGGTCAAAGGGGAGGAAAGATGTGGTTCTGCAAAGCCCATGGAGCCTTTCAGGACACACATGGTGAACCCCCCTCCAGGGGGAGATAGAAGAGTTTGGTAACTTCATATAAATATTGCAAGACAGTCCATTTGGACTTGGGTTTACTTTTAATACTAGCAGGGCTGCCAATGCAATACCTGGATTTAAAATTTTTCGTGGATGAGAATTTCACGGTGGCATTTAAACCTTGTGTGAAGGATACAGCTATCAATATTTTTTTACCGCTGATAGTATGTATGCCCCCCACTTATTGGGATCACTGCCATATGGAGAATTTTTGCAAATAGCAAACAATACCTCAAAGAAGAATGAGTTGGCATATGAATTTAATAAAGTTAGGGACAAACTTGCAATAAGGGGATATCAAGAAGATGTTTTGGCTGCACCGGAAAACAGAGTTAAAAAGATGTTGGAGCTGACACACAATCCATTCATTGGAGAAGATAGGGCCAACAGAGGGATGGCACATCTCAGGAAGAAGCACAGGAGTCTGTGTTTTCTGTTAAATACTCCCCATTTTCAGACATCTTGAGAGGTCTGGTAAACAGGTAATGGCCCATTGTCCTCAGTGATGAAAAATATGGGAGCATTTTTTAAGACAGGGTAACCTTTTCCTACAGTAGGTCAAAAATTTTGAAAGAATTATCGATAGGTAAATTGCAAAATAAAAATGGTAGGAAGGGGAGTTTGTTTTCCCTGTGGGAAATGTACCATATGTAGGAAAATTAAAAACGTGGATGGGGTCAATATTCATGGTAAAATTTATAGAGCTAGGGACATGTGTAATTGTGAATCAGGGGGAGAAGTTTATATCATAGGATGTGGTTGTACCACAGTCCAGTGGTATATAGGTCAGAAAAAAAGAGCTGTGAAGAAAAGAGTTATGGAGCACATGGGAGACATCAGAAGGGGTAGGATGGAGAGTCCAGTGGCGGAACATTTTAATCAGTCCCATGGAGGCTCAGATGACTTCTTCAGTGTGTTGGCCAAACCAAAATCACAGAAAGGGGATGTGTTGGTTGATAAATTAATTCAGTTGGAGACCAAATGTATTATTAATTTTAAAACATTGCATCCTAGGGGATTAAATATGGAATTAGATTTAAATGTTCACAATTATTGAAATTGTTTTATACACAACTGTTCAGATATTTTTACACATAATTGTTTAGATATAATTTGTAGGGTAGATAAGGGATTTTCATGCCACAGAATGTGCTTTTAGCAGTATAGTTCACTTTGGGCAAGCCCTTTATGTATTGAAGTATTATATTTGTATAAAGTTACATATGTTTATACATTTATAATTATTCATATGTAGAGTTTGAACTAATGAAATGTGCATATTATGATACATTTATTTTGCATACTTTTATGTGTATGGGATTTATTCATGGTATTTGTTAAAAAATGAATTTACATCAAATGTCAAAAATGAATTTATATCAGATGTAAAGTATGACTTCAGTAGGAAAATATGTATTAGGCCATATATTACGGGCACTTTAATGGAGATGATGACGTGATTTTGTAATTGATTTTAGAGGTTAATTGAAATCAATTAATTAAGCAGTAATTATGTCACAGTATAAAAATATGGCTGCTTGACGTAAAACTTTATTCCTTGAAGGAGTAAGGCGAGATACCGGATACATCAGTAAAGCTATCATACTCTATCCTGGTGTGGTGTGTGTGTTTCAGTGGCCTATATCCACCCAGCGCTTTCTGCTAGCAACGCAGATCCCAGGGAAATCCAACGTGATAGTGGACAAGCTGAACAGAGCAATTTTGTTGCCTCACGAGTGGTCCCTCAAGAAAGAAGTAGCGGACAGGGTATTCCATAGGTGAGGCCAGCCTTGCTGCAACCTTTTCACCAACCACATGAACACAAAATGCAGAAGCTACTTTGCCCTGATTACCCCTCCGGGAGAAGCCCTAAGGGACACGCTCATACACGATTGGCCTCCGGGTCTCCTTTATGCATTCCCAATTCCATTGATACCCAAAGTACTACAGAAAGCAAAAGCCCTGGGAAGGACCATCATTCTAACATCCCCTCATTGGCTTTGCCAGATTTGTTTCCCCTTTCTTCGACTTCATCAATTGCAGGATCTCTGGGTTCTGGACCCAGTTCCAGATCTTCTGACGCACTCGTTGGGGGAACGTCATCCCCACTCTTCAGTCCCTGAAGCTGACAGCTTGGCTGCTCCAATTCCCATCATAGCCAGGTTCCATAACCTTTCTAATGAGACAAAGAAAATTCTAATATCCTCTCATAAATCCTCTCTGAGGAAGCTATACCTTAGCAAATGGAAAAAATGTTCTATATGGGCCTCTCAAAACAACATTGATCCCTACCTAGCCCCTATGGCCTCTATACTAGAGTTCTTGACCATGATTCTCAACAAAGGAGCTGCAGCAGCAACAGTTTGGGTTCAACTTGCTGCTATCTCTAATTTTCACCTTGGATTTGTAGGATTGAACATAATGTCACACAAACTATCCAAAGCCTTTCTCAAAGGGATCTTTCATCTCAGACCACCTGTGAAATCTCCGTATACCCCATGGAATCTAAATTTTATGCTTTCTCGCATTATTCTTCCTCCATTTGAACCAGCTTCATGTGATTTGAAATATTTGTCATGGAAGACTCTCCTTTTAGTAGCCATCACTTCTGCCCGCAGTGTGTCAGAGCTTCAAGCCTTGTCCATTAAACCTTATTTTAAATTTCCATACTGACAGAGTCTCACTGCGAACTAATCCCTCCTTTTTGCCTAAAGTTTGTACTGAAGCTAACAATCAAATTATTGAATGTGAAGTTGTTCAATCTCGCTGTTCATTCTTTACTGATGGGTTCGGAGCCGATCCATCTGCTCCGATACAGCCTTTTGCAAAGCTCAAGGTTTACCAATAGCTCGAGACCAAGCCCCTTATCCCATGATGCACTGCTGGAATTACCCCAGATCTAGTTTGCTGTGGCATGCATCAGAAGTTCCAGTTTGCTCGAGCCATTTTTGTCATCAAAATAAGCGTTTTTCGCAAGTTATTTCTAAAAATGTTTTTTTTTCCCCATTATTCTATAGTTATTAGAGTAGTTTGTGCAGCTTTTTACAAGCTCCCTTTTCCCTTCTATATTATTAACAGTTTAGTAGTTTGTAGTGGCCTCGTGTTCGGCCTAGTTGATAATTTACTTATAGATACAACATTGTTGCTAGTGTTGGCCCCCTTTCTTTTGAGCCATTGTTTATAATGTGTATGTGTGTGTGTGTGTGTGTGTGTGTGTGTGTGTGTGTGTGTGTGTGTGTGTGTGTGTGTGTAATATTTTTACAGTTATATCTGTAAATATGGCTGTTCGCTAGGCTTGTTCTGCCTTGACCCTGGGTGTGGCTCTATATATTGTATTCTGAGTGTTTTATTAGGCTTTTTGTGTGCTTTTTTTGCTGTTAAGCCTAAGGTATTGTTGTTTGTTTGATCATTAAGCCTAAGGTATTTATTTTTGGATATGTCTGAGGACAAGCACCCAAAGTCTGGGTTTAAGAAATGCCCAGACTGCAGGCAAAAGATGTCTGTGACTGATGGCCACGTTCAGTGTGTCTATTGTTTAGGTGCTGTACATTTGCAGGAGTCCTGCAGCATTTACCACTCCTTTTCCTCGAGAGTCTTATTGGAGAGGAAAAGGAAGCTAGTTGACAGAGGCTTGCTGAAGCATCCTTTGTCCGAAGCATTGGGTGTCCAGGATGGGGCCAGCAAGTCTTCCAAGTCCTCAAAGTCTTCAGGGGACTCCAAGGAATCTAAAGCGTCTAAAATGTCTAAGAAAGTAGAAGATCCTGGGACATCGGCTCCACAGATCTCGGAGCAGAGTGTCTTTTTGTTTTGGAGCCGGCCAACAATTCTGGAGCCAGTATCTGAGAGACCTGCATCTCCACTCCTTCAGTCGGCACTGTTGGTGCACTCCACTAGGTCTTCTGTCAGCTTCTCGGATTTGGATATGGACCGATTGGTGCAGAAGCTGTTATGGGCACCAGACCTTGCTAAATTGTCGGCTCCAACCCTACCGTCTGAACCGAAGACCACTACCCCGGATTTGACTGCTCCTCCTCCGAGCCGTACCAGACCTTCAAAGCCGGAGGAGGCCAACCTGTTGATTGTGGGGCCTTTGGAGCCGAGACCTGCTCTGGTGTCCTCTGTTCCATCTACTCTGACATCCTTGACACGCGACTGGGGACTCTAGTAGCTGACACTGTCCTGTCGGGTCTGGGGAGGATAGTCGCACCAACTTGTCATTGCAGACTCTTCCTCTCGGGGCTTCAGCTCAAATGAGCTCGGGTCCTACCTCCGGCTCGGAGCCACGGCCTCGGTGCGGGGGGGGGGGCTGGCGGGTCCTTCGGGTCCGTCCACTCCTCATCGGAGCCATGATGCCTTCGAAGCCATGAGGAGAGCCTTGTCCCCAAAGACATCCTCGACTCCGGGTCTGGCTTCCTCTTCCCCCAAAGCGCCTGTGTCCGCTTCTGCTTCCATCATCCAGACTAGACGTAGTGACCCTGAGCCTCAAGTAACCCCACAGGCCACCCCCTGCTCTTCTGAGACCTCCCCAGAAGCTCCCACTGAGGCGGTTCCCAGGAAGAGATTGTGCAAGAGGAGACACTTAGACTCCCCACAAGGAGTCCTTGACATCTAACACTGACTTTGGATGAGTCAGAAAGGTCCCCACGATCCCCCTGTGAGGGTATCTCCTTTGCGGAGATGCTCGAGATCCTTAGGCAGAGGGCTGATTGGCAGTTCAAAAGTCCTACTGAAGACGAGTCAGTTCTCTTGAAGGCTTTCGGGTCTCAACCTTCCACCTCTTGAGCGTCTCCACCCTTCGATGAGCTCATGCAGCTGGTCTCTCTGAGGGCGTGGGAGTCACCGGAGTCCATGGAGCCTGTCCCTCGGAGGCCTAACAAGTTTATTCTGCTCCCGGAGATAAATCCTTTTTGTGCAAAGGAGTCCCTGTTGATACCATGGTGGTGGCGGCGGCCACCAAAAAGGAGATTTCTGAGACTTCATCTATCCATCCTCCTAACAGAGAGTCTAGGATCATGGATAGATATGGGAAATGCATGTTTAGTTCAACGACTTTTGTACTCCGATTCCTGAACTATTTGACCCATTTCACTAGGTTGCAAAGAGATCTCCTTAAGGAGTTGGGAGATGCTCTTTAGGGTACTGTAGCTGCAGGGGCTTCCGATAAAGTTTCCGCCCAGCTTGCTACCTTCAGTTCCATTGTGAACTCGTCCATGAGTCTCATATATGCAGCTGATGGGACGAGTAGGGCAGCGGGTACAGGAGTTGCTCTCAGAAGACATTCCTGGATCCACTTGTGTTCCTTCACAGAGCCCTTTAAGTCTTCATTCATTCGCACTTCTTTCGATGGCTCATCTCTCTTTGGGCTTAAAGTGAAGGAAACTTTGACCAGGTGTGAACAGGAGGGAAAGACTCTGTCTGCCGTTGGAGTCAGTTTTTCCACCCCTACTCGGCCTTACCCCAGAGGCCAAAGGAGAGGAAAGATGTGGTTCCAAAAAGCCCAAGGAGCCTTTCAGGACACGTGGTGAACCCCCCTCTAGGGGGATAGGAGGGGGGCAATAATGGAAGATGCCACCCTTGCGAAAGAGGGGGTCCGCAACACCAGGGTGACAGAGATCACTTCTCTGGTCAATCCATTTAGCACTCCTGAAAGGAGGCCCGACTGTCCTGCTCTGGAGGTAGTCTGGGGTCGCTTGTCATTGTACCCAGACGCCTGGCAAGATATAACAAACAGCTGGGTACAAAGTATTATTTCCGGAGGGTGTTTCATACCGTTCTCCACTCCACCTCCACCCGCAAGGAGAATCCCGGTCGTTCCACCCAGTTACAGGGAACAAGCAACTCTAGAGGTCCACAAGTTGCTAGAAAAAGTCATCCAGCCAGTCCCAGTAGACCAAACAGGATCCGGAACTTACTCAAGATTCTTTTTGGTTCCAAAGAAAACAGGGGACTAGAGACCCATTTTGGACCTTGGCAGACTCAACCAATTTGTGAAGAAAGAGAAGTTCTGGATGGTCACACTACAGTCTATACTTCCCTTTTTAGGGAAAGACAATTGGATGTGCTTGGCAGATCTCAAGGATGCATACTACCACATAAAAATGGCCAGGCCGTAAAGAGATCACCTGCCTTTCTGACTGGGAGACCATCATTATTAGTTTCGAGTCCTGCCCTTTGGTCTCACTACAGCCCCCAGAGTGTTCACCAAATGCATGGCAGTGGTCACGGCTCACCTGAGGCATCTAGGATTCCAGGTGTTTCCATACCTAGACGATTGGCTCCTTAGCTCCACTAAAGACTGAACAACTTCACATTAAGAAGTTATGTACTCACTATAACGTTACATGTGAGTTGTTCCATCTCACCTTCATTCTTACATCCCTCCCTGCTTCCCCCACCTGGCTGATAGTTAACCTAGAGGTTGGTCTTTTCCTGGTTGCTCAATTTTTCTTCCTCTCCATGGCAGGGTAGTTCACTTATATGACTATAGTACACGCAGCAAACAAGATCTGAGGTAATTTCAGCAGTGCATCATGGGATAAGGGGCTTGGTCTCGAGCTACTGGTAAACCTTGAGCTTTGTATCTGAGCCGATGGATCGGCTCCAAACCCATCAGTAAAGAGTGAAGGCGAGATGGAACAACTCACATGTAATGTTATGGTGAGTACATAACTTCATTGCCAGTATTCTTCCCCAATCACTTCAAAAACTTAGAATATATGCTGCACAAACTTGATGTTCATAGACCACTCAGATTTTACTTGGATAGAACAAAAGACTTTAGGAAATCTGAACAGCTTTTCGTTTCCTTTTCAGATGCCAGAAAAGGTATGCCAGTGGCCAAAACAACTCAAGTGGTTATCCGATTTGTATCATGTTTGCTTATTCAGCTGCTAATATGCCCTTACAACAAAAAATTAAGGCTCATTCTATAAGAGCAGTGTCTACATCCTATGCCTTTTCTGCCAGACTTCCTGTAGATAACATTTGCGCAACAGCCACTTGGTCAAGACCTCATACCTGTATCGCTCATTACAAAGTTGACAGGGCCTCCAGGAAAGGGCCTCTTTTGGGTTTACTGTCCTGAAAAACTACTGTCAGCCACCCGAGATAGATGGTGCTTGGGATGCTACCCATCTGTAAGAATGAACGTTGAGATAGAACAACTTCACATAAAGAAGTTATGTACTTACCATAACGTTCCATGTGAGTTGTTCATCTCGCCTTCATTCCTACTTCCACCCTCCTACCCCCTCCAGGGTTTTTCGAAGACCAAAATGCTAGATTCTTCTTGGTTGCTCAACCCCTTCTCTAACTTCTCTTACAGAGTGATAGAATGACACATGGTATTATTATAGGTTCATAGGTAGGTACTGGGCTATCTGCCCGAGGGCATTTATAAGCCTAGCCAGAGTGTGTCTGCTTTCGCTGCCCCATTGATTAATTAACTGAGCCTCTGTCAAGCAGAGCCAGTGAAGTGATCCCAGGGGTGTATTTTCTGTTACCCATCCACTCGTTAAGGCTTCTCTTGAAGAGTGTTAGTGAGGGGCTCTGCCTAATGTAGTTAGGAATTTTGTTCCATAGCATAGGGAGTCTCTGTGACAGGAATCTATCCCTCCAGCATGTTATATTTATTGTTGTGGTGAGGTTTAGCTCACTAGGGCGCGTGGCTCGCAGCGACTTGGATTTTTTTAGGTGGAGCATGTCCATCAATTCTGAGTTGGACATGGCTTTGTAAGTCAGGCAGAGATCACCTCTGAGTAAGCGATATGCCACTGAGTACAGCCAGAGTTTTTTCAGTCAGGCTGCATAGGACAAATGTTTGAGGCCAGTAATCCTTTTGGTGAGGTGCTTTTGTGGTCTTTCAAGCTGTTGGAAGTGTCTTGTGAGGTACATCCCAAATGGGGCATTGTACTCGATGATGGGTCTGATGAGTGACGAGTAGAGGGGCACTATAACCTCTCTATTTCTAGATGTGAACCCCTTAGTAATTAGATGGGCTACATAGAAGGATTTCCTAACTACTTTGGCAATATGATTGTCAAAGGAGAGATTACTATCTACCTGGGTCCCCAGATCTCTTATTACCTTTTCTGTATTAAGGGGCCTGTCGCCTTTGTGGTAATTCGTGGGCATTTTCTTTTTCCCAAACGGGATGACTATGCATTTTTTGGCATTTAGCTTGAGGCCATGACTTTGACACCAGGTGTCTGTCTCAGTAAGGCCTTTTTGGAGGATGTCCGTGTCAGCCGGAGAGTCAGTTATGGCTCCCAGTTTGCAGTCATCGGCAAACTTGGTTAGCCATAGTCCTCCTGTGTTTGCCTGCACTTCTGAGAAATATATGCCGAACAGTAGGGGTCCCAGAACCGAGCCTTGCGGCGCACCACTTTGACTGGTTTAGAGTCAGACCTGGAGCCCGCTATTCTTACCGTGTGAGTTCCGTCTGTAAGCCAGTTGGCAACCCATCTTGTGACGTAAGGGTTTATGTTCAGGCTGGTGAGTTTTTCTATAATACCCAAGTGAGGAATGGTGTTGAACGCCTTGGTGAGATCAAGGTAGGCTGTGTGAACTACCTTTCCCTCGTCTATGACCTTGGTAACTGTCTCGAAGAAGTCAACCAGGTTTGGTAGACAGGATCTGCCCTTAAAAAAGCCGAACTGGGTCGAGTCAAGTGTTTGGAGGTTCCCAATGTCTTTGTTAATGAGTTCCATGATGATGCGCTCCATAGCCTTGCAGACCAGGCTAGTCAGGCTTATGGGGCAATCGTTACCAGGGTCAGTTGTGGCCCCTCCTTTGTGGAGCAGAATAACCATTGCTGTGCGCCATTCTAATGGCACATAGCCTGTGGAGATGTTGAGGTTGAGCAGCGTGTTTAGGTAGGGGGTTAGTTTGTTCTGTAGTTCGTGCAAGACGCAGCCTGGGACACCATCTGGCCTCATTGATGCCGTGTTTTTGGCTTTTGAAAGGGCTGTTTTCACCTGTGCTTCTGTGATTTCCAGGACACTACACTTATCCGGTATTGTTGAGGGCCCTTTTAAAGGTGAGACGGAGATGAAGTTTGCACTGAATCTATCTGCCAGTATGTTGGCAATATCAGTAGGTTCAGTATATTTTGTGCTATTTTGCACTATCTCAGAGCAATATCTGCAAGTCTGCAAGTTGCCACTTAGATTCTTGACATAGCTAAAGAAGGCTTTGTGGTTATCTTTCGAATCCTTGGCTATTTTTCTTTCGAAGTTAGCAAACAAGATCGGAGGTAACTCTAGGTGCATCATGGGATAGGGGCTTGGCCTCGAGCTATCTGAAGACCTCGAGCTTTTTAGTAGGCCGACTCCGAGCCGAAGATCGGCTCTGAACCCGTCTGTAAGAATGAAGGCTAGATGAACAACTCACATGGGACGTTATGGTAAGTGCATAATTTCTTTTTACTGTTCACTGCTTCTGATGTGCTCTTATGAGGACTGTTGTCCAGGGGATTTGACTAGAGGCCGTCTCCTTTTGGTTACAAAAAAATGACCTCTTATTACATATGGAGAGGATGTACTTACTGTGGTGATAGGTTTGTTGAAAGGTGATGAGTGTTCTGTAACATGGCCTTCTTTCTCTCCCACCTTGGTGTATCTGGTATTGTGTCTTCTCTTGGTTATCTTCACTGTAGTGAACACTATAATAAAAAGAGCTAGTGTATATTTTAGACTCTGCATGATGGAAGGGGGGAGGATTCCTGCAGTGAGTAAAGTTTTATGTGCCTAGTGGGTCCTAATGCCTGCAGCAGCAGTTCTGTTGGTTATAGAAAATGAAGCTGTTGCTTACAGATGTCATTATAGTATGCATCTTGCCCTTAACTGTACTTCATGAAATGTCATTATACTTGTACCGTCTTAATCAAAACTGTATTTTTCACTTCTCATGTTCACTAATGGGACTTATACCTGTCTGGATGACTTCACATTTTAGTAGGTCACGGTCTTATGAAAGACGTAGGCATAGATCCCATTCTTCTTCAAGGAGCCATAAAAGGAGGTCTCGTTCAAGATCCAGAGAGCGTCGTCGCCGACACAGGTCTCGCTCAGGTAGTCGTAGCCGCAGTAGGAGCCACCATCGACATGGACGCAGTTCCAGGGATCGCAGCAGAGATCACAGCTCAAAGAAAAGGTATGCAAATCTGCTTTGTGTAACAGGCTTTTTTACATTAATGATTAGCATTGTTTCTAACAGGCCAGTAGAATGGTGTTTAGTGGCCTGACTGTTCTGCTGCTGTCTTTCTAGACTACTTCACAGGCCAGATGAATGTGGATAGCTTTAAGGTAGAGTATTCTTTCAGCAGGTAGGCTTTTCAGCTGTATCCTCTCGGTACCAAGTGGCACTGCACCGAGTTTTTCTTCATAATATCTGTGGAGAAAATGTGTTATTTTCATTGGAGGCTTTTAAGTAATGGTACACCATATGAGCTTCTACTGTCCAGGATTAGCTTGGCAATCTAAAGTCCCCCTTGCTGTATAGTTCTTTCAGCATTAGTTGGTTCATACCCTATAGAAAAAGTAACATTGCTTTAGGTGGTCATTGTAGGGTTCTCTTCCATGTCCCATATAAAAGTAATGTTGCAGATGATTATCATAGGCATCACTGACATAGTTTAAATCCTGGACTGCAAGATTTAGCTGAAGGCATGTTCTACTCTTCCACTCTGACTTTGAGGCATAGCAGAAGTTGTCCTTTGCTCTGAACACTCCCTACCTCACCCTGACGACAGTCTGAAACACAGAAGAAAGAAGAGCTTATGCCATGTTTCATTTCATTTTTTTTTTTTTGTGCCACAGGAGATGGTTGGTCATCAGTATGTATCTTCAGTTTCTCTTTTACACAGGTTTTTAGTGTACCCTGTTTGGGAATATTTCTCATTTTTATTGACTTGTATAGTGCAAAGCAAGATCTGCTGATGTCTTATCTGTCTGGTCTCAACCTGTGGGTTAACATATCTGACTGTGATCTGAAGATGGTTATACTCAGAATCTTCTGGCTAAGAGATCCACCACCTATGTCCTTAAGCCCCTACTGTAGCACCCTGTCATCAGATTTTGTTTGCCTTCATTGTGTTTGCATCGTCAACGACAAGCTTTGCCTGGCTGTCTCATTTAGTTATTTCTGTCACAAAATTTTTTCATTCTCCTTTTTCCTTAGCCCTCTTTTCTGTAGATATAGGATAATAGTGTTAGATTTATTAGGGTTAGTGTTAGTTTGTGTTAGCATTAGGTTTTCTCCTGTGTGATGTGCCTTGTTCCCGCCTTTGGTTCTGTTTGCTTGTGTGGAGTTTCTCTCTAGTTAACTTTTCTTAGAGTTAAGAAGTTTGTTGCGTTTCTAGATGGGGTAGGCAATTGTGTGTAGTTGCTCTTATTATTGCTTTTTTTTCTGGATTACTGTGTTCTTGAGCTACCGCTAGGAAGGGCACCTCTAAAGCTTCAGGGTTCAAAAAGTGTGTATGTGGCCATAAACTGCCTCCTCAGGATGCCCACAACTAATTTGTGTACTGTTTGGATACTGCCAACTTGGATGCAGATTGTGAGGCATGCACTGCTTTTGTCTTTTTTGGACTGTTTCACATTCATAGATTCATTGGAGGTTACTAACCTAATGGCCCTAGGGTCTGTACAAGCCTAGCCATGTAATACCCTTGATGTTCTTCGTGTTTCACTGTTGCAGTCATCACGTTTGGGTTATCTCTGCCAGGGTAGCCCTCAGTCGGCCCGAATACCAGACGCTTAGTATTTCTGTGTCAGTTGCTGTCATTCCAGGACTGACGTCAGGTAGTCAGTGGTATAAAGTCAGGCAGCCGATGCCGGTACATCAGTCTTTCTTGCAGAGGAGCCCGAAGCAGAAGCAGTTTGCACGAGTGCCAGTCGGCCGCTACCTGAGTTTTTCGTTTCTGAATTGAAGTTGAAGTCTTCTAAAGCTAAGTACCCCATTGGGGATCTTTTTTTCTTGCTCTAACCGATGTCAGAAAAATTGTCTCGCCTGTGGAAAGGACATACCACACCGAGACTTTAATTCTTACTGCGTCACTTGTTTAGACCCAGATCACGACATCCCCCACTGTCGCTTTTTGTGCTTTGTTCAAAGCCACAACTATATGTCATCGGGCCCTTATTGTAGCTAGATATTTTCGCTCTCAGTCCTTGAATTCCGATACGGCTTCGGTAAGCCATCCGACAACGGATCTTCCAAAAAAAGTAAGGATAAAGACAGAGACAGACTGCACAGGTCCAAGACTGCAGACGACGCTTCCGTTAAGCTAATCGTCAATTCTCCAGTCCTCAGTGAGGTGCTTTCGCAGCCCCTGAGCTACCGAGACCCTTTCGGAGTTTGGTATGCCACAAGACTTTTCTTCGACTAAGGATTTTGCAGGTGTCTCTATCTTGGATGGGTCCGGATCTGCTGAGCAGGCACCGGCTTCCGAGGAAGTACTTCGCACAACCGATATTCGACATAGACCGACAACTTCTTCCGCATCTACAGTTCTTTCAAAAAGAACAGAGTTTCTAAAGCCCAGGTTACAAACCACACCCAAAAAACCGACGACCCAAGCTCAGGCACCTGCTTCCTTGCCTCAGTCTCAAATGCTTAAAATGGCAGAAGACCTTATAATGCTTATCAGGGGAAGCCAGGCTACCCCTTCCAAAAGAAAGAGACTTGTCCCCAGTAGTTTTATCTGAACAGGAGTGTGATGACTCTGATGCATCTGAATATGAAGATATGCAACCCCTCTCTACTTATAAGGATTCTGATGCAGAGGAATCCATCCCTTCAGCTTCTCTACCCTTGGACTTTTCCTCTGGGGAACCCTACGTACTTTAAGGGAGCATTTCCAATAGGAATGTTAGGACTATCCTCAGTCAAAAAAGAGACTCTGGGAATTCTTAGATCTACCACAGTGCAGACCACTGGCCATTCCTTCTGTCCTGGATGTTGCGGATGATCTTTTTATGGAATCCAGTCTGACCCCTGACACCCTCCCACCTGCTCCCAGGAAACCGGACAGGTACTATAGAGTCCCTGACTCACAAATTTCTTTTTAAAAATCCTACTGTTGACCCAGAGGTAATCTCTCTAGGACCTAAAGGAATCAAACAACTTCAGCTAAGAATCCCACCCCCTCAGACAGGGATTCTCGAGCATTAGACAGATGGGGTAAAAGGTATGCACCTCTGCTACTCTTGCTATTAGAGAGTTAAATTGTCAGTTCCAAATGCTGAAATGTCAGCAACATACCATGGAACTATGCTCTATTTCCTGTCTTTTAAGTATTCTTAGTCTTAAAAGATAGAATTCACTGTTTCCCACCATTTATTTGTGCATATTGAAGGTGTTTTGTTTCATAATGTTTCTAGCTTTATGTTTATGCCTCTTAGTTGATAAATACATTGTTCAAGAATTATATATACATTTTTAAATACATTGGTATTTTTATATTTTCTAATTTTTCATTCTTTTAATTTTATTTTGTTAATGTATAGGTCTTTCTGTATAGCATAGGCTTTTTATTAATTGAAACGCTGCTTAGTGTTCAGTATGTAAAAGCTGGTATTTTCCAGCATTTTTATGACTTCAAGAACCTGTATTTTTAAATGTTAAGTGACTATCATTGTGGTGCTTAATTGTACTCAATTAATTAGGATCACTGTATAAAACCTGGTTCCTTGATGTTATGTAAGTTATTCTGAGGAAGTTTGCCCATTTGAGCAAACGAAAAGCGCTTTAATTAAAATTGTTCTTTGATTTATTCCCTGTCTACCTGGTTGTTTCTGGTTCAGTTATCCATTGAAGACTTGATTCCACTTGGAAGGATCGTTGGGCGCTCTGTGTTCTGGCTCATAATTTGTATTTTTATTAGTGACTTTTGTGTTTGGTTTACATACCATGGAACTCCACAAACAAAAAATATCTTCTTTCCCTGCTTGTGCAGAAAATAGAGTTACAAGATTTAATGCATTCTGAAAGTCCAGTTAACTAAGCACACCTTACAATGTGGTTTTGATGCCCTAGAAGTATCTTGCAGGGCAGCAGTCACTGGTTCTGTCTTTAGAAGGTATGCTTGGCTTAAGGAACAGAAATCCAAATTATTGGACGCACCCTTGCACAAAGACAACTTATTTGGCACCAAGGCAGAAGAGGTCTTAAAAAAGATGGAAGAAAAAGCTGAATGTATGCAGACAGACTTCTTACAGGTCGAGCCACCGAGGTTTAGTAGGCATTGCCCCTCCGAGCACTGGTCCTTTCTTGCCCCCTCCATGTCAGCTCAGCCCAGACCCAGGGGAAGCAGGCCCTCCAGACAACAGCCCCAGGGAATGCAGAGATCTAAGCAATGGAGTTCCTCCTCTTCAAAACCAGGGAGTGCAAAGCCACCCCCTTATGGTAAGAACTCACAATGACTTTGCACTTCCACCCCCTCCCTCTGCCCACCTGCTCTTGCCACTAGGAGGAAAACTCTTCTTCCACGCAAGCAACCGGGCCACCATTACCAACGACCACTGGGTCCTCAACATAGTGTCCCAGGGATACAGATTTTATTTCCACACTGTGCCAACCCCAGAAGGGTTCCCAGATCTTCCCCAAACCAGTGGGCAGAGGCCAAAAAGCAAGTCCTTTCCCTGCTCTCTGAGGGCAATAGAGCATGTTCCTGCAGAACAGATAGGCCAAGGTTTCTACTCCAGACTCTTCCTGGTACCCAGAAAAGAGGGCACATAGTGCACCATCCTCTATCTATCCATTCTAAACACATTTCTGGTGATACCAAAATTCAGAATGCTCACCCTCCAGCAGCTTCTACCTGTACTTTCCAAGGATGCTTGGTTTGCCACCCTAGACCTAAAAGAGGCCTACTTACACATCCCAATCAGGGAATCATGCAGGAAATACCTACGTTTCAGGGCAGGATCACTGCACTTTCAGTTCTCTGTGCTTCCTTTTGGCTTATCCACTGCTCCCAGAGTTTTCACAAAATGTCTGGCTCCTGCCATTGCTTTTTGCAGACAAAGAAATATTCATATTTACCCACACTTAGACGGCTGCTTGAATCAGGTAGACAGGAAAGGCTGCTAAAGCACCTGATCTTTGTAAAGGACCTACTGACCTCCTTGGGGTATACTACCAACAAAAAGAAATCCAAACTAGTACCCACACAAAAATTTTTTTTGTTTATTTTATTTTACATTTGTTTACCAGGAAAGTCCGACTGGAACAAGGTCCATTTACAGTGGAGGCCAGGGGAGAAAAGCTCCATAACATAACGGTACAAATACAACAAATGAAAAAAACACAAATTTCTGTACAGAGGCATATATACAATCAGAGCTCCATGTTTTTATATGACAACACATAATCCACGAATGACAGAATTTCTAAACAGTGGCATATATACAGTCAAGGAGATTTTTCGTACCTTGGTTTGATTTGAGCAAGCTTGGTATATAGATAGCAAAACATTGAATTCCCTATTGGTAGTACAAAGCATAAAAATGAAGTAATAGAATCTGGAAAATAATGCTATTTGGGATATATGTCATCTGTGAGAAAGTTTGTAGGATAGTAGTTCCTGATAGGGAGTATTTGAGTAGTACAGAATAGCTGAGGTAAGCAGTGAGGAGATGAGGTGTGGCAAGTTAGGAGGAAAGCAGAAAATATTTTATGTGATACAGGGACAGAGCCATGATTGCAAGAGGTGTGACTTTAGTGATGTCTTGAAACGTGAGATGGATGGTGCAGAGGAGGTACTTTGGGGGAGGTTATTCCATTCCCTAGCAATGGTGTGGGAGAACAGACTTTTCCCTGCAGTGTTATTGGCTTTGGTTATGCAGAGCAGGGTTTTGTTGGATGAGCGTAGAGGGCAATTTGCAGAATATTGGTTTAGAAGTTGATTTAGGGCTGGGGTTTTCTGAGGGTTCCTTATGTTGAAAGTGAGGACTAATTGGTGATAGCTAATTAGCTGAGGGAGTTCTAACCGCTGTAGTCGCTTCAGGGCAAGACAGTGATGACTTCTAAAATTGGAGTTGTTAGCGAATTTTGCAATTTTATTGTAACATAACTAGTTTGTTTAGGTCTGTTTTCCTGATATAAATTAGGATTGGTAATGTATACATTAGGGTTGACAAGAGGTAGGTTTGGGCTAAGGAGATTCTAGCTTGGTCCAATAGGAACTGTTTGTGTTTGTATAGGGTTCCTAGTTTGTTATATACCTTTGTGATGGTTTGTGAGTATGGACATTAAAGTTTAAATTATCTGTTTCAACCCCGAGCAGCTTAGTGTGAGGGGAGGGGGGAGATTGTGGTCCCGTTTTTGGAGATGATGGTGAAGGTAGGAGTTGTGGATTTGGATTTATTAGGGGTAAAAAGGAGTAATTTGGTCTTGTTGGGGTTTAGAATGAGTTTGATATCGGTAATCCGTTGTTCCACGCAGCAGAAGGATTTTTGGGTAAGCTTTTGAAGAGTGGTTATGGATGGGGCTGAGCAGATTAGGGTGGCGTCATCTGCGTACTGTATAAGTGATGCATGCAGGGTGGAAGTATGTAGTTTGCTGGTGAAAATTGTGAATAGTAGAGGACCCAGTATTGATCCTTGTGGGATGCCTATAGTAGTTGGTAATAGAGGAGATAGTGTACTTTGCCATTTAACTGATTGTTTTCTGTCAGAGAGATGGCTTCTAAACCATGAAGTAGTAGACAGGGCGAAGGATAAGGTTGACAGTGTCTAAGAGTGGGTTATGGGAGACCATATCAAATGCTTTTGATCTAGGGATATGGCTGAGACGAATTTGTTTCTTAGATGGTTAATCTGATTGGTAAAGGAGAGTAGAGCAGAGGTTGTGCTATGGTTTGGGCGGAAACCATGCTTTGTGGGGGAGAGGAGGTTATGTGAGGATAAGAAGTACATTACCTGGGTGTGAATACATTTCTCCAGAAGCTTGGAAAGGGGGGACAAGATAGCAATTGGCTGGTAGTTTGATAGTTCATAGGAGTTTCCGCCTTTGTGAAGGGGAATTATGTGTGACACTTTCCATAGATGGGGTACGTAGGTTTCTTGTATAGAGCGGTTTATAAGAATTGAGACAGGGTAGGCTAGTAATTCTGCAGCTAATTTTAGAAAATTTGTGGGTAAACCATCTGCTGAGAGTGTGGTGGGTTTTGGTTTAGAGAGTAGCTTTTTGACTGAAGATGTTGGTACAGGTGAGTGTGTGAAGGTGGGTATGTTAGTTTGTTCTACAGTTTGGGTGGTTTTAGTGTTCTTGTGGATAGTTGGTTAGCTAGTGCAAGGATAGATTCTGTGAAGTAATGGTTGAATTCTGAAGCTACACTGTCATTATCATAATTGTTGAGAGATGAGGGTGAGGTGGTGGTTTTGCCCAGTTTTAGAAGGGTATTGATGGCCTGCCAGAACTGTTGGGGGTTTCTAGAGTGCTTGTTTTGGATGTCTAAGTAGTACTTCTTTTTATCTACTTTTGTTTGAGTCTTGGCCTTATTTCGTAGTTCTTGATATTTCTGTCATGGACAGTGTTGTTCTTTTTCCAGACATTGTCCCTGGCTTTTATTAAGGCTTTTGTTATCCTATTTAGCCATGGGGCATAGTTAACTTTAGTCCTGAGTTTCCTGATGGAAACTAGTATATTTAGTACATTCATAAAAGTAGTATTAAAAAAATCAACTGCCTAGTCTGAAGGTAGAGTTTTTAGTGGATTCCAGTCCTGTTGCTGGAGCATACTGTTAAGCGTTTGTGGATTGACTTTGTGCTCGTCCCTAGTCTCCTTGAATAGCATGGGTTTGGGTATTTTTGCCTGTTTACAAAGGAGGAATGTGGGGCAGTGATCACTCAATGTATCCGGTAAGCAGCCCACATGATAATTTCCTGTGGGGATATTAACTAGTGTCCAATCTAGAATGGAGGTTCTACTGGATATTTTCTCTACTCTGGTGGGTTCTTAGATTACTTGTGAGAATCCAAATAAGTTAATATTGCTTGAGGGGTTGTTGGAGTTGCAGGCTAGCTAGTCTAAGTTTAGGTTGCCTAGCAGGATGGTTTCTTGGGTAGGTTGATTGTGACCCATTGTATTATCTCTTCTATTATAGGTGAGTTAGTTCCTGGATGAATATAACTACAGAGGATGTTGATATCAGGATGGTTTCTTGGGGTAGGTTGATTGTGGCCCATTGCAGCAATCTCTTCTATTATAGGTGAGTTAGTTCCTGGATGAATATAACTACAGAGGATGTTGATATCAGGATGGTTTCTTGGGGTAGGTTGATTGTGGCCCATTGCAGTATCTCTTATATTATGGTTAGTTCCTGGATGAATATAACTACAGAGGATGTTGATAGCAGGATGGTTTCTTGGGGTAGGTTGATTGTGGCCCATTGTAGAATCTCTTCTATTATAGGTGTGTTATTTCCTGGTGGAATGTAACTACAGAGGATGTTGATAGCAGGATGGTTTCTTGGGGTAGGTTGATTGCAGCCCATTGTAGTATCTCTTCTATTATAGGCGAGTTATTTCCCGGAGGAATGTAACTACAGAGGATGTTGATATCAGGATGGTTTCTTGGGGTAGGTTGATTGTGGCCCATTGTAGTATCTCTTCTGTTATAGGTGAGTTATTTCCTGGATGAATATAACTACAGAGGATGTTAATATCAGGATGGTTTCTTGGGGTAGGTTGATTGTGGCCCATTGTAGTATCTCTTCTATTATAGGTGTGTTATTTCCTGGTGGAATGTAACTACAGAGGATGTTGATAGCAGGATGGTTTCTTGGGGTAGGTTGATTGCGGCCCATTGTAGTATCTCTTCTATTACAGGTGAGTTAGTTCCTGGAGGAATATAACTACAGAGGATGTTGATAGCAGGATGGTTTCTTGGGGTAGGTTGATTGCGGCCCATTGTAGTATCTCTTCTATTATAGGCGAGTTATTTCCTGGAGGAATGTAACTACAGAGGATGTTGATATCAGGATGGTTTCTTGGGGTAGGTTGATTGTGGCCCATTGTAGTATCTCTTCTATTATAGGTGAGTTATTTCCTGGATGAATATAACTACAGAGGATGTTAATATCAGGATGGTTTCTTGGGGTAGGTTGATTGTGGCCCATTGTAGTATCTCTTCTATTATAGGTGAGTTATTTCCTGGATGAATATCACTACAGAGGATGTTGATAGCAGGATGGTTTCTTGGGGTAGGTTGATTGCGGCCCATTGTAGTATCTCTTCTATTATAGGCGAGTTATTTCTTGGAGGACTATAACTACAGAGGATGTTGATTCTCTTTTTGTTTTTAAGGGACATAACAGAGCCTAATGTCTCTGCATTCTGGAATTTGGGAAGTGGGTTTTTTAGTGGTTGGAGGTTGAGTGCATTTTTAAATAAGATTGCAACTCCACCTCCCTTTTTGGTACCTCTGTCTTGCCTTAGGATGTTACAGCCTGCTTAAAATTGTAGTCCTGGGAGCAAGCCTGGACACAGCATCCCAGATGGCATTCCTTACACCAGAAAAACAATCCTACCTGACAGCCTACTTCTCTCAACTAGCCACCAAGACCCAGTTATCCGCAAGGAAAATTCTGCAAGCTCTGGGGTTCATGGCTTCTTGTATTCTACTCATTCCATATGCCAGACTGCATATGAGGAAACTACAATGGTACCTAAAAAGTCTTTGGTGTCAGCACTCTTAAGACCTGGAAACTGTTATACCAATGATACCTTGTCTGAGGAAAGATTTTCTTTGGTGGGCAGAAGTATGCTACCACAAGAAGGGATTTCCCTTCTCACAACCCACGCTGCCCAGACCCTCACCACAGACGCATCAGACTATGCCTGGGGTGCACAGCTGGATGGCAGGTGCATTCAGGGCCAGTGAAGCCCAACGCAAATACATCTGCACATCAACCAAAAAGAGATGTTGGCTGTTCAGCATGCCCTGACAGCTTTCAGACCCCTGCTCTCCCCGTGGCCTCTACTGATCAAAAAAGACAACACCATAGTGATGTGGTATATCAACAAGCATGGAGGGACTCGCTCTTGTCCTCTGTGCAGACTCGCCATGACCCTTTGGCACATGGCCTCAGCCATGCAACTACACCTGTTAGCACAATTCCTGCCATGCTCTCTAAACTCTCTGGCAGACAACTTAAGCAGATGCTAGACCCACATGAGTGGCAGCTAGACCAAAGAACCTTCACCCTTATAACCCGGAAATGGGGCACCCCAAAGGTTGACCTCTTTGCCTCCCACTCCAATCAGCTCAGCAAATTCTGCACCAGGGAACCTCACAGCAAGGCCTGAAAAGTGGATGCTCTAACCTTCCAGTGGATAAGCCTCTCGGTCTATGCATTTCCCCTCTACCACTCATTTCAAGGGTACTGCTCAAAATAAGGGAGGAAAAAACGAGGACAATCCTGATTGCCCCAGACTGGCCATGCCAGACTGGTACCCACTACTGTGCAGCCTGTCACCCCTGCCACCATGGCCCCTACCTCAGATCCCAACACTCCTAACCCAGAAGAATGGAGAATTCATGCATCCCCAATTGCAGACCCTCAATCTGGCATCCTGGCTTATTCCCTGACCTCTCCTCAAGCTGCCAGTACAAGCAAACAAGTTCTAGATGTTATATATGAGGCCAGATGCAACGCCCTAGCGCTAGAAATTCTTATGCTGACAAGTGGAAAAAGTTTTGCACCTGAATCCAGGCTAAGGGAGCCGGAACGGCACAGCCCTCCCTCCCTCTCATCCTGGATTACCTGGCAGACCTACTACACAGGGGTCTATCCTTCTCTTCTATTAAAATTCATGTCTCTGCCATCTCTGCTCATTTCAGCACAGAGCCACCTCTTTTCTCGCACCCTGTCATCAAACAGTTCCTAAGAGGGACTAACAACTTGAGGCCACCCAGAAGAGCTCCTACCCCAGCTTGCAACTTAAACTTTGTGTTGGAAAAGCTCACCCTGCCCCCCTTTCAGCTTGCAGCTTCAGTAGAGTTAAAATTTCTCTCTTGGAAGACAGCCTTGCTTCTGGCCATCACTTCAGCTGGAAGAGTATCAGAGCAGCACTTATGGCTGTAGAGCCCTTCATCATTTTCCATGCTGACAAGGTCTCCTTCAGGACTTAACCCATCCTTCATGCCAAAAGTAGTGTCCAGTGTGGCTCTCAACCAATCCATTCATTTGCCCACCTTTTTCCCTAATCCACAAAACAAGGGAGAAAGGATTTGACACTCTCTAGATGTGCACCGACCGCTCAGATTCTACCTAGACAGGACTAAATATTTTAGAAAAACTGATCAATTGCTAGTCAGCTTTGCTGCAGGAACAGAGGGCAAGGCCATATCCAAACAATTTCCAAATGGATAGCACGCTGCTTCCATTTCTGCTGCAAACAGCATGGGAACCCCCCCCCCCCAAGGGGGGTCA
Source organism: Protopterus annectens (assembly GCF_019279795.1). Lineage (NCBI taxonomy): Eukaryota > Metazoa > Chordata > Ceratodontiformes > Protopteridae > Protopterus > Protopterus annectens. The sequence continues at coordinate 293,178,149 of NC_056726.1, read as the reverse complement.
GGACACATTCTACCAGAGAAACCTCCACCTCTGCAGCTTTCCTCAGATGGGTCACCACCAGGGACATCTTGGAGGCTGCAACATGGACATCTGTTCATATCGTCAGGTATTGCAACCTGCCTATCTTCTCCAAATCCAGGGCAGGCTTTGCCACCACAGTCTTGCAGGGCATCCTAGCCAGCCCCCAGTCTTCTCGACTGCCACCACCCTTTTTCTTCAGCTTTGGGAATCAACCGAAATGTGATGATTGCAACAGTAAAACACGAAGAACATAGCACAGTTGTGTACACTTACCATAAATGTAGATGTTTGAGTGTATTCACTGTTGCAGTCCTGACTTCCCTCCTCCCACCCCCTTTGTTTTCTCTGTGTGTGTCTCTCTCTCCCTCCCCTTGCAAGGAATTTTTGATATTTACTTTCTACTGGTGGTGGTCTTCCACCATAACCTAGCTCCCTATTTGGAGGCTCCTGACAGGGCAAAAAAAACTGATGTAATGGTGTGGGCTGCTTGATTTTATACCACTAACGACCTGACATCAGTCCTGGAGCGATAGCAGAGCGACAGCAGAAAAAGCCTCTGGTATTCAGGCCAACTGAGGGCTACCCTGGCAGGGATAACCCAAATGTGATGACTGCAGCAGTGAATACGACTGCAGCAGTGAATACAGTCTAACATCTACATTTATGGTAAGCGTACACAACTGTACTTTCCCTAATTGAGCCTAGCAGAGTGTGTCCATGATCCGCACCGAATGCTCCTGTCCATGAGGGACATAAGTGCCATCCTCAGGGTGAATTTACTGTCTTCCATCCATTTGTCAAGTTTGCGTTTAAATAGGGTCATTGATTAGTGAGTGACTTTTGTTCCATTTGATTTGTGGAGATAAAGCATTTCCATTAGGCAAGGTCAGAGATCGCTCTGTAAACCAGTTACAGGTCATATCACTCAGCAGTCTTTAGGATACAGAGTACAGAGACGGGGCCTTCAGTCTTTCAGTGTAGGTCACGTTTTCGAGGCCCTGAATTTTCCTGGTTGTAAACCTCTGTGGCCTCCCCATCTGGTGAGATACATGCATAAGGGGGTATTGTACTCAATTAGTGGTCTGATGACAGTCGATTATAGAGAAGTTATAACATCCTTGATCTTGGATGTGATGACCTTACATACGAGATGCTCAACATAGAAGGCTTTCCTTACCACTGTGGACACATGGTGATCAAAGTTTAGATTGCTATCAACCTGTGTTCAAGTCTCTCACACCACTGTGTTTGAGCTTGGTGTGGGGGGGGTACTGTCTGTAGTGTGATTTTTGGGGCTACTTCTTTGCCAAAAGGACTAATGATGCACTTTTTTTTGTGTTTAGTTTTAGTCTGTGGTTCTGTCATTTGTTGGTTTGCCCCTTTTGTAATATGTTAACATCATTGGGGGATTCAATGATTGTACCTAGTTTGCAGTCATCTGTGAACTTGGTAAGCCACAGGCCATCTACTTTCTCCTGGACTATCGAGAAGTAGATTCCAAATAGCAGAGGGCCCAGCACAGATCCCTGTGGTACACCACTGGCAATTGGTCTGCAGGTGGAGGTGGACTCCCCAACTTTGACACTATGTGTTCTGTCAGTTAGCCAGTTTGCTACCCATCTAGTAATATATGGGTTAATCCCCAGTTTTTTTTTTTTTTTAATTTCTTCAAATTTTTGGGGTTTCTAGTGCCATGACTGGAATGGTCCCCATTCCTAAGTCACAGTACGATTAAAGTTCATGAAACTGGTATTGTTTCAATCTTTGATGTCAGCCAGAAGTGCTCTTCGCAGCACCCACAGTGTGCCCAGTAGTGATGACTCCTGCAGTTCTTGTGTAGTTGCATGTATTGGTAACGTCTCTAAATAAGATTGCAGATTTTTTTTTTTTTTAGAAGATCTGTTGATCCTACTACTGTTGGAACTGTCTGGATATCATTCTTCTACATTGTTGCTGTTTCTGCCTGCAGATCTTAATATTTTATGACTTTGTGTCCCTGTATACAAGACACTGTAGTCACTGCGTGTGGCAATTTCAGTGATCAATGCTACTTTTGTCTTCTTTTCTTGGACCACTATGTCCGGTTTTCTAACGTCTATCTTTTGAACTGTTGGTAATGGATGATCCCATGTGAATGTAGACTTATCATTTTCTGTGATGCTTTGTGGCTCGTTTCCAGTGTTTTTCAGCCGCTTCAAAACCATAATGTTTGCACAATCCCCAATGCAACAGTCTTGCCACATTATTATGCCTTTCTGTCTACAGTTCTGCCTTTAGTATGTTGCAACCAGCAATGAGGTGTGCAACTGTTTCCAATTCTGTTTTACAAAACCTACATTTGTCTGTTTCTCTCACATATTCAATGGACTTTGTAAACCAATGTGTATGTGGCCCACTATCTTGTGCCGCCAGTATTAACTTTCATCTCTTAAGCATTCCTGCATTCATTCCTGTTCAACATGAAGTTTTCTATACTTGCAACTATATTTATGCATTTTCCACATTTCTTGCCTTCTCATTTCGTCCTTCACCTTGTAGTCTTTCTTTTGTTTTTTGGCACATTCAGTTGCTGCCTGATTTTTTTTTTTTTATCTACTTGTGGTTTGATTTCCATTCCTTCTTGACGCCAATATGCTTTTGCTAGGTTAAGCAGAGAAGCTGTTTTAGAATCTTGTGCTTTCACTTCCTCATCTGATGAGCTATGCAGTTTCAAATCATCGACCGAGAAGATAAGTCTTTACACTTTGTGTTTTCTAGCAGCCAAATTATAGCCATAGCCTAAGCTGTTAATTAGGCAGCTAAATGGGTTAAGGACAAGGCAGAATAGTGGTAAGTCACCCTGGAATATCCCCCTTTGAATTTTTATTCCTGGAATAATAATTAGTCCTTTATCATGGCTTAATTGCAGAGTGGTCTGTCACTGTTTCATGGTCACTGTAATGTAGTTTTACAGTGTAGGATGTATCTTATACATTTTTATGCACTCTTATCCATGAATGTGGATAATATCAAATGCTTTTTTGTAGTCAGTCCATGCCATTCTTAAATTATTCTTCTTTTTACAGTTCTCCACTATGACTTTAACAAGTGATTCTTTGTTCCATATGACTTTCTTTTATTGCCCTTTTGTTCTATTGCCGTAACTGAGTTTTCTTCTCCATAACTATAAACTCTGTCTGCATCAATTCCAGTGTATAGTTTATACGTCATCTGAAGGCAAGTTATTGGTCTATAATTTTTAGGGTAGCTTACAGGCAGGCTCACTCTCAAGTAGGAGAATTGTTTTTCCTGCTGTTAGCCAGATTGGTGTCTGTTCGGGTGCGCATATAAATAATTCTTACTCATGGTAAATCTTCGTACAAAGATGTTAGTACTTTTAACCAGAAGTTAGTACTGCATTTGGGTCTGGGGGTTTCCAATTAGAGGATTTCTTAATTTTGTTTCAATCTCTCTGGCTATTTCATCCATTTCATATCCTGTACCTTTAAACTTCTTATTCTTTCGTTTGCTTCTATCCATTTAGCATCTTTATTATGTTCCACAGGATTTTCATAGATACTTCTCCAAAATTTATTTATTTTTTTGGTAGTCTTTTAATTCCTTTTACCTTGTTTCCAAATTCTCTATAAAACCTTTTTTGGGTCATCAATAAATTGCTTATTTTGTACGTTTCCTTTATATTTATATGTGTATATTCTAAGTTTTTTCCGCCTGTGCTAAGATTTTTAGTTTATTTGCGATAGTCCATGATAGATCCTGATCTGTTGTAATACTGCGCATTGCTTTTATCACATATGTCTTTATCATTTTTGTTGATCTTTTCCCTCTTCTATACTCGTCTAACAGTGACCTTTCTTGTCTTAGTTGCTTTATAGCTTTCTCTATTCGATACTGCCATGATGGTATTCAATTTCTCCCCCTCACTACCCTATGTTCTTGTGGGAGAACTTTCAGTTATTAATTTAGCTGCACAGTAATGTATCCTGTTTACTTCTTGTATATTAGGTGTGTTGTACCTTTAAAAAGCATTTCCAAGGTCTGTGTGTGCATATAAATATCAAGCACGTTAACTTCAGTGCCATTTGGAGGTGCAGCCAGAGTGTTAACATCTATGTGCATGATAGTTAGTTTGTTTATAAGTTAAAGTTACTTAACCTCATTTAAGATGTTTTTGCATATAGTAAAGCTGCTTGAACAAGAACCCACAATGTTTGCCTGTTTCATCTTGACCTGGCGAGCGACATGGTGTCAGAACCAGGATGGGAAAGATTATTCTTCAGAGCCACAAGGTGCAGAGGTAATTGCAAAAGCAAACTAGAAGAACTGAGAGCAAAAAAGGGCCAGAAACATGTCAAAGGTAAAGAAAATAAGCACAAATGATTTATTAAGAGGTAAAACTGAGCATTACAAGGGCACAAAACGTATTAAGCAAACGAGAAGCATAAAAAAGCTTATTAATCAAACAAAATGTCTAAAACTGAGTTATTTGATAAAATGAGCATCAGAAAAGTGCATAAAGGGTTCAGAATTGCGTTCGAATTGTAAAACGAGCATGTTTAGAGTTAAAACGAGCACAAGGAAGTATAATGGGCATGACAAGAGTTTCACTGAGCAAAATGAATATAATAGGGCAGAAAAGGGCACACTGAGCATAAATAAAGCAAAGTGACTGCATGTTTTTGTCTTTTTGTCTTTTCCTGGTTAGGGGGCGCCACAGTGGAACTCCGGTCCGCTAATGATTGGCAATCGATTTTTATGGTGCCGAGTTGCCAGCCCAATGCCCAACCTTCAGCGAAGGCACGCCCATTCACGCATGTCTTTCGGAGGCCACTCGACCAAGGGGGAGGACATGCAGACTCCACACAGAAGGCACTCCAGCCGAGAATCTTTGGCACATTACTGTGTTTTGGCATACATTACTATTTCGCATTGATTGAAGCCTTGAATAGCATAACTAGAGTTGTTCAAAGTATCTCTGAAAGTGCTTACAGTGTGTGTTTATTACTGTGCATTTATTCTGAAGAGTTTGCTGTGTGCAAAGTGCAACTTTTATGTGAAGTGCAGTCAGGTGCAGCCATTTCGAAAAGTTTCTTGTGTTTGGGTGTGTCCTTTGCATAGGGCCGCCATTACAGAATGTTTCTTGCACTGTACAGAATTATTTGGCAAAGTGCAGCCATTTTGGGGGAATTTCAGTGTGCTGTTTATTCGCAAAGTGCAGTTGTTTTATTTTGAAGTGTTTCTCACTTTGAGCTTCTTCGTCCCAGTTTCTTTGCAAAGTGCAGTTACTTCAAAACAATTTATTCCCAAAGTGCCATTACTTTGAGAGAGTTTATTCGCAAAGTACAGTCTCTTCAAAATGTTTCTTGCCCTCACCTTCTATTGCCCAGTTTATTCACATTGTGCAGTTGTTCGAAATGTGTCTTAAAATGATGATAAATGACTTTGGCAGTAAAATGATGAATGGCTTTAGCATTAAAGTAATTTCAAGATAAACAGCTCATACAGTAAAATAATTTCAAGGCAAGTGGCTTTTACAGTAAAGTGATTTCAGAATATTACAGTGCCCAGGAAACGTGTTTCGCAAAGTTCAGTGATACGGAAGTTTGTGTTATTACAAGTACTGACATAAATTTCAGGCACATGTATATGTGTACATACAAGTGTGTGTGTTCAAGCGTATTTGCAAGAGTTTTCACTGATATATATTTATATGGCAGACTGATTTCACAAGCCACAACCAATTGTTTGATCAGAATATTGCAGAGAATTGGAGAATATTTGAGTTCAATATATTTATACAAGCAGCTTATTCTGATAAAGATGCATACACCAGGGCATTCATTTTGCTAAACTTAGCAGGGTCAGAGGCTATTGAAAAGGAGTGTTCATTTGTATATGCACCAGCAGTATATGAAGGTGAAGGAGAAACTTGTCATGTTGTTGTGCAGGCTGAATCAAGGGAAGACCCAGAGTGTTAAAAATTTAGAGAGATGTGCAACCCTCAGACTAATGTTACACTGGAGAGGCATTTGTTTTACATGAGAGATCAAAAGCAAGGGAAAACTTTTGCAGCTTTCTGACCTGAGAAATAACTAGAACATTCCGGTTTGGTGATTTAAAGGATGAGTTAATAATGGACAGACTCGTGTGTGGTATTAATAATACTGCTCTGAGAAAGATTTTGCTTCATGACAGTAATTTAACACTGAGCAAAGCCATTGAGATTTGTCAGATCCATGAAGTTACAGAAAGGCATACAAATATGCTTGCTAGTGATAAGAGCATGGTTTCAGTAGGCACCATAGCTAATGCAGACTACATGCAGCATGTGACTGGCAAAAGCAGGCCTAAGCACATGGCAGTAGCAGCCCCTGCAGAACTTCCAGGTAAAACCCGTAGTCTTCTAGCACATTCCAAGACCAGTTCAGTTAAAGAAGCATGCTCAGTACAACACCAAGATTACCCAGTGCAAAACAGACGTTGCTCAGTACAGCACAAGAGTAAATCAGCAAAACCCAAATCAAGCTTTATTGTTAACTGTCACAGTTGTGGTGCCAACCATGAATCCAGAAGAGAAAAGTGCATTGCATTTGGGCAGCAATGTCATAAGTGTAAGTAGTAGAACCATTTTCAGATATTTTGTAAATCAAGTAGACCTTACACCATTAGAAAGAAGGGTCACTCTAAAATGAAAGTTGATCAAATAGACCTGCAACAGTCTGCTTTCTGTGTAGATGGTGTGTCAGTAATCGGTGAAAAGGTTGATGCAATAGATTTATTGAGAAGAAATGAAGTATTTGTACTGTGCAGATCAATGGTAAATCCAGCCAGCTTAAAGTTAGACACCGGTTCAAAGTGTAATGTTATGTCTGCAGATACTTTTGCAAAAGTCAAAGCTGTTGAACAACTAAATTTGACTAGTTGTGCGAAACTTGTTGCTTATGGAGGTGAAGAAATTCAGACCGAAGGCTCAGTACTGCTTTCATGTTATGTGGCTAAGAACTGTTGTAGCTTATTATTCTATGTGGTTCAAAGACCTGTGCAGTCATTATTGGGTCTCAGAGTTAGTTTGAAAATGAATCGGCTTTCTTTTACCAAAGAAGTTCATCAAATTAGCACATGACCCAGTTCCAGATGTTCTTCATGTTTCACTGTTGCAGTCATTACATTTGGGTAATCTGCTGGCAGGTTGCCCTCAGTCGGCCTGATTAACAGTCTTGGGTCCTGCGTCGGTTGCTGTCCCTTCTTCCTTGACGTCAGGTCGTCAGGAGTATAAAACATGCAGCCAACTCCATTACATCAGTCTTTCTTGCCGGCGGGTCCTCGGTCGGCCGAATTCCAAAGTCTAGGTCCGGCGTCGGTTGTCGTCGCTTCTTCCCTGACGTCAATGCGACAGGGGTATAAAAGAACCAGCTGACGCCATTTTCTTCAGTCTTTCTTGCCGCGCGGTGCCCGAAGCAGAAGCAGTTCGCAAGTGCCGGTCGGCCAGCTCCTGAAATTACGAAAATTTTGCAACCGAAGTCTTCTTGAAAGCTAAGTACCCGTTGAAACTTTTCTTGCCTCAGACCGATGTCAGACAAAGTTAATAATTGTATTTCATGTGGGAAGCAAATACCGCATAAGGATTTTCATTCCCTCTGTATTCCTTGTTTAGGCCCAGACCACGACGTCTTGGTCTGTCGTTTTTGTTCTACATTCAACAAACGCACCATTAAGCGTCGGGCGGAGTTCGCCCAGCATTATTTTGGCAAAGAATTTAACTATTATGTCGTCGGATACTCAGACTCCAGTTTTGTCTGAAAAGCGCAAAGATAAGGACCGACACACGAGGTCTGCGGCCTCTACCGACACCACGCCAAAGCCGACTACAGGTGGTCCGGTTCTCAGCGAGGCGCCTACGCAGCCCCTGACTACCGTCGACACTTCATTGGCGGTGTCTGCTCCTCGGCCCACACCCCGACTACAGATACCGAAGCCACTCTTGGTGGTGAATCTCAAAATGTAGACAGGTCTGCCTCCTCTCAAGGTGTCTTCAGACCTTCCTCTTCTTTTTCCATCAAGGCTTTCACTAAGTCTAAAGCAGCCATGCATTCTAAGAGACAAGATACACAGGGCCCATCTCCAGGCCCCATGCCTAAAAAACAGATGCTTAAAATGGCTGAGGATTTAATTACTCTTATCAGGGGTTCTCAACCCCCCCCCCCCCCGGACAAAGGCCCAGGGTGGAGGAAGAATCCCCCTCCTCTGATCAGGCCTCCATTATATCAGAGCACTCTGATGAACAGGAACTTTCTTACTCCCCTTTTGAAGATTCTGATGCAGAGGAGTCCATTCCCTCTGTATCCCCCCCCAGAGGATTACTCATTTGGGGAAACCTTGCATACCTTAAGGGAGCACTTCCACTGGGAAGGCCAAGAGTACTCTGATTTCAAGAAAAGGCTTAGGGATTTTCTCTTGCTACCTCAGCACAGGCCTCTGGCTATACCTCCTGAATTAGACATACTAGATGTGTACTCGGAGGCCTGCCTTAACCCGGATTCCTTACCTCCAGCCCCAGTCAAGCCTGACGGGTACTACCAGGTTCCTGACTCACACCAATTTCTATACAAAAGCCATGCGGCTGACCCAGAAACTATCTCACAGGGCCCCAAGGGAATTAAGGCCTCCACTGCTAAAAATCCATTACCTTCCGAGAGAGATTCAAGATCCTTAGAAAGGAGGGGAAAAAAGGTATACATCTCGGCCACTTTAACCATGAGGGCATTAAACTGCCAGTTCCATATGTTAAAGTACCAACAGTTTCTGTTATCACAGTTGAGAAGCAAAATGTCACAACCTGAACAACCAGACTTGAAGGAGTTGCAGGATTTGATGCATAGTGCAGAACAAGTGGGTAAACATACCTTGCAATGTGGTTTTGATGCTCTAGAGGCCTCATGTAGAGCTGCTGTTACAGGATCAGTCATACATAGACATGCCTGGCTCAAGGAGCAAACCTTGCCAGATCATGTCAAAGCTAAATTACTAGATGCCCCTCTACAAAAGGATGTATTATTTGGTGTTAAAGCTGAAGAGGTATTCAAGAAAATGGAGGAAAAAGCTAAATCAATGCAAACAGTGAAAGATTTTCTACAGGTACAACCTCCACGTTTCAGTAGAAGTTGGCCTTCCAAAAATTGTTCCTTTCCAGCCACGGACAGACCCCAAAGAGGCAGATACAGGCGCCCGAGGGGCAGAGGGCAATCTCAAGGATCGTTTAGAGGCAGACAATGGCAAGCTCCTACACAAAGAGGTGGTGAGGATAGTTCGCAGCCATTCAGAAAGCAAGCCCAATGACTTTCCCCTTTGCATGCCAAGCAAGGCTCAGATGGCCGCACCCTTAGGCGGAAAACTGGCATTATTTTCAAAAAATTGGCATATTGTCACAAAAGACAAATGGATCCTGGACATTATAAACAGAGGCTACAGATTCCATTTTCACACCCTTCCAAAAATGAGAGGCATGCCAAACCTGCCACACAATCAAAGGGTAGAGGCACAAAGACAAATTTCAGATCTTATGGACATGAAAGCTATTCAAGAGGTACCTATTCACGAACAGGGTCAAGGTTTTTATTCCAGACTATTCCTGGTACCAAGGAAGGGAAAAGATTGGAGACCTATTTTGGACCTATCCATCCTAAACACATTTTTACTCGTACCAAAATTCAAGATGCTCACTTTACAGCAGCTTCTTCCCATGCTGGGCAAGGAGTCTTGGCTGGTAACATTGGACCTCAAGGAGACATACCTGCATGTCCCAATCAGACAAAATTGCAGAAGATACCTCAGATTTCTTGCAGGTTCAACCCATTATCAATTCTCTGCATTGCCCTTTGGCTTATCTACTGCGCCCAGAGTATTCACGAAATGCCTGGCATCAGTAATTGCCTACTGCAGACTTCAAGGGATACAAATATACCCCTATTTGGATGACTGCCTGATCCAAGTGGACAGCAAGCACATACTTCTGAAACATCTGGTTTATGTAATAATGTTGTTGAATTCTCTGGGATACACAGTCAACAAAAATAAATCAAGGCTAATACCCTCTCGGAAAATCATTTTCCTGGGTGCCAACTTGGACACAAACACCCAGATGGCCTACCTCATGCCAGAGAAGCAGGAGCAACTAACTCAATACTTCGGAACACTGGCAAATTTAACCAGGCTGACTGTAAGGAAAATCCTGCAGGCTCTGGGATTCATGGCATCTTGCATCCTACTAATCCCATGTGCAAAGCTGCATATGAGGAAACTTCAGTGGTACCTGAAAAACATATGGTCTCAACACAGCCACAGTTTGGAAACAATAATACCACTAATTCCATGTCTTCAAAAGGAATTTCTGTGGTGGGCTCAAGCATGCCAAACAAACACAGGTCTCCCATTCAGCAAGCCTCAAGCAAATCAGTTCATCACAGCAGACGCCTCGGCCTACGCCTGGGGGGCGCACATGACAGATCGGTGCATTCAGGGCAAATGGTCCCAAAAAGAAAAGCACCTTCACATCAATCAAAAGGAAATGCTAGCAGTAATAAATGCTATTATAGCTTTCAAAGACCTTCTGCATCCAGGTCAACTATTGATAAGGACAGACAACACCTCAATAATGTGGTACATAAACAAACAGGGAGGAACCCATTCATACCCCCTATGCAGGCTGGCCATGTCACTTTGGAACATGGCTCTGGACTTAGAAATCGAACTTCAAGCACAGTACTTGCCAGGCAAGGAAAACACGCTTGCAGACAACCTAAGCAGAAATATGACAGATCCACATGAATGGAAGTTGCATCCTCAAGTTTTTACAGAGATAATTCAAGCATGGGGAAGGCCAGACATAGATCTCTTCGCCTCCCACAAAAATCACCAATTGACAAAATTCTGCTCAAGGATTTTTCATCCAAAGGCCTGGAGAATGGACGCTCTCTCTTTCAGTTGGACAACAATGACAGTTTATGCCTTCCCACCTCTTCCTCTGCTCCCAAAGTTCTATTAAAAACCAGAGCAGACAGACCAAAGATGATTCTCATTGCTCCAGACTGGCCAAGACAACACTGGTACCCACTCCTGAGGAGCCTGACGCATTCCCCACCATGGACCCTGCCTCTAATGCCTCTTCTTCTGACTCAGCACAGCTTCAAAACTCTTCACAGTCAGCTGAAAACACTCAGTCTGGCCGCATGGAAGATTCCTTAACATCACAACAGACCCTACTCTCCAAGGAGGTGCAGGATGTCATTTTGGAGGCCAGAAGGCCGTCTACTAGAAAGGCTTACTCCGCAAAATGGAAACGGTTTTGTGCCTGGAATGAGAAAAAGGGCCAGAATCCTGGAAAACTGAATTTACCTCAAATATTACAGTGTCTAGCTGAGCTGCTAAGCAGTGGACTTTCATTCTCCTCCATCAAAATCCATGCCTCAGCCATTTCTGCAGAATACAACACTGATCCACCTTTATTCTCTCACCCCCTCTTAAGACAGTTCCTCAGAGGGGCTAAGAATATAAAACCCCCAAGGAAACAACCAATACCTGCTTGGGATCTCAATTTCATTCTAGAAAAACTGACCTTGCCTCCTTTTGAGCCAGCTGCCTCAACAGATTTGCAATATTTGTCCTGGAAAACAGCTTTCCTTCTGGCTATTACCTCAGCTCGTAGGTTATCGGAACTACAAGCCCTCATGGCTGTGCAGCCTTTTATCATCTTCCATCAGGACAGAGTTTCCTTAAGAACCAACCCGTCCTTTATGCCAAAAGTGGTATCCAGGGTAGCTTTGAATCAGGCTATACACTTACCTACCTTTTATCCTAATCCTCAAAACAAAGGGGAGAGATTACTACATTCCTTGGACATCCACAGACAACTGCGTTATTTGGACAGAACAAAGCCTTTCAAAAAATCAGAACAGCTATTTGTGTCCTATGCTATAGGAGCTCAAGGGAAGCCAATTTCCAAACAATCTCAAAATGGATAGCCCACTGCATACACTTTTGTTATTCTTTTCATGGCAAAACTGTACCTACAGGCATCAGATCTCACTCCACAAGGGCCACGGCTACCTCTGCAGCTTTCCTCAGAGGAGTTCCTACCAAAGATATTTTAGAAGCAGCCACTTGGAGTTCTGTGCATACCTTCTCCAAACACTACCACCTTCCATTATACTCCAAATCTAGAGCAGGCTTTGCCACTGCAGTCTTGCAGGGCATCCTGGCTCCTCCTAGATCCACCTAGTGCCTACCACCCCTTTCTTAGCTTTGGGATTCTACCCATCTGTTATGACTGCAGCTGTATGCATGAGGGGGTTGGGAGGGTGGCCTAATGGTTAAAGTGTCTGTCTTACAAACACAAGGTGCAGGGTTTGAGTCTCACAAGGGATAATTGGCTAAGCTTAAAATGGCTCGCAAGGGCAGTTAGCTTAGTACTAATCTATGAACCTATGAACCTATGAACATAGTACAGTTTTGTACCTACCATAAATGTAGATGTTCGAGTGCTAATACAGCTGCAGTCCAGGTTTCCCTCCCTCCTTCCCCTCTTGGGACAGGCCTATTGGCTAACACCTCCTCATACAACCTGATTGAGGTATTCATTTATGGTGTATTTGCTTGCACTACTGTATTTTGATTATATGGCATTGCTTTATTACAAAAATTTATGTATTGCCTTCCTTCTGGGGGCACCTGACATCTGGGGCAAGAAAAACTGAAGAAAATGGCGGTGGCTGGTTCTTTTATACCCCTGTCGCACTGACATCAGGGAAGAAGCGACGACAACTGACGCCGGACCTAGACTTTGGAATTCGGCCGACCGAGGACCCGCCTGACGGCAGGAGAACCCATCTGTTATGACTGCAGCTGTATTAGCACTCCAACATCTACATTTATGGTAGATACAAAACTGTACTTTCGCAAGTGCCGGTTGGCTGATTCCTGAAATTTTCGTTTTCGAGTTTCAGAACCGAAGTCTTCAAACTAAAGCTAAGTACCCCGTTGGGGAAACTTTCTTGCTCCTTACCGATGTCAGTAAAAGGTAATAATTGCATTACTTGTGGGAAGCAAATACCTCATAAGAATTTTCATTTGTACTGTATTCCTTGCCTAGGCCCTGATCACAACGTGCCTTGCTGTCAGTTTTGTGCTAAATTTAACCAATGCACTATTAAGCGTCTGTATATTTTTGCATCTAAATATTTTGGCTCAAGATTCAACTACCATGAAATGTCATTGGTTAGCAATCAGACTACCGGAGTTCACAAAAAAACGCAAGGAAAAAGACAAACAGACCATCGAGGTCCAAAACTGATGACAAAGCTTCTCCTAAGTGAGGCGCTTTTGCAGCCCCTGATACCCGCTACTTTTGAGTCGCAGGCCTCTACTGAGACCCATTCAGAGTCCGGTATGCCACGAGATTCGCAAAGTATTGAACTTGCGGATGTCTCTCCCTTGCATGGGTCCAGAGCTGCTGAGCAGGCACCGGCTTCTGAGGGTGTTTTCAGGCATCAACATTTTTATATTAAACCGATGCCATCAACAAAAACAAGGTCAAAAACAACTTCTATGTCTAAAAATCCAGCACATGAGCCATGTGCTCAGGCCCCTGTGCCTAAAAAACAAATGATCAAAATGGCTGAGGATTTAATTACCTTGATCAGGGGTTCCCACCCCACCCCCCTCTAAGAGGCCTAGGCAAGGCACGGATTATGAATCTTCATATCAGGTTTCCATTTCTTCTGATTTCTGTTCTTTTCAGGAATTTTCTATTCCACCTTATGAGGATTCTGATGCAGAGGAATCCATCTCATTTGCATCTCCTCCTGAGGATTACTCTTTTGGAGACTTTGCATATTTTAAGGGAACATTTTCACTGGGAGAGTCAGGACTTCTCCGAGTCAAAAAAGAGGCTTAGGATTTTCCTCCTCCTTCCTCAGCATAGGCCTTTGGCAATACCTCCTGTTTTAGACATTGTTGATGATGTGTTCTCGGAATCAAGCATGGCTCCTGATTCCCTGCCTCCAGCTCCAAGTAAACCAGACAGATATTACAGGTTTCCTGACTCCCACAAATTTATTTTCAAAAATCCTGCTGCTGATCCTGAGACTATTTCTCAGGATCACAAGAGTGTAAAAGCTTCTACAGCCAAAAATCCTACCCCTTCTGATAGAGATTCCAGGGTGCTGGATAGATGGGGAAAGAAGGTTTATACGTCTGCAACCTTGGCAATTAGGGCTTTAAACTGCCAGTTTCATATGCTTAAATATCAACAGCATATTATGGGCTTACTGAAACAGAAAATTATGTTGATACCCATATCTCCAGGTTAGTAGCGCAGCATGATGCCCCAGAGATCATCCATGCACAACTATCTGCAGGCAAAACCACATTTCAAGTCATAGCTGGTTATAGATCACCCACCATGTCCCAAAATGCTCACTCTGCATTCCTTGAGACATTGGAAAATAATAAAGGTCCTACCCAACACCACAATCTTGGGTGATTTCAACTACCCTGGTATAGACTGGGCGAACTACCAATGTTCCAACTGCTATGCTCAGCGATTCATAGAATTTATAAATTCAAATGCCCTTGAGCAACTAGTATGTTCCCCCACTAGAGGGGACAACATATTGGATTTAATCATCACAAATATGGGCGCCCATTGTACCACACCCGTTATCACCCCCTCCTTGGTCAGATCTGACCACAATCTGATAACCCTGGACATCCTCACTCCTCCACTTCCCCCAATCAAAGAAACCATAGTCAAAAACCTTTCCAAAGCGATCTTCAAACTACTTGCATCCAAAGTGGAAAGCTTCACTATTCCCTTGCAGAAGGATAATGATATCCAGGATGCGGAATCCTACACCAAGGCACTCTTGCATGGACCGTGCTATCCCAAATAATACCAAGACTCCTTCCTTAAGCATGAAGAAACCAGTCTGGTGGACCCCGGCCATAAGCAAACTTTACAATAAAAGAAGGAGACTTGTACAAAAAAAGGCCAAATCTCAAGTAGAAAGATCATCCCTGATCAGCATTAGTAAGAAATTGAGGGCCCTCATCAAGTCAACTAAAGCTAATTTTGAAAAGAAAGTTGCCAAGGATGCCAAGGATAACCATAAGCCCTTCTATGGCTACATCAAAAACCTAAATGGCAACGCTCAGGTCTGTTCTGAGCTAGTACAAAATGCAACAAAATACACTGACCCTTCTGACATTGCCAACATCTTGGCTGACAGGTTCAGTGCAAATATCTCCCCCCTCACCACCTACAGGGCCTATTACCATTCTAGGGGATTGTGTAAGTCCAATTATTACTGATACGTTGGTTAACAAGGCTCTATCTAAAGCTAAAAACACTGCCTCCATGGGACCAGATGGTGTCCCAGGCTGTGTCATACGAGAGCTCCAAAAGGAATTAACCCCGCATCTTAATATCCTGTTCAGTCTCAGCCTCTCCACAGGATATGTGCCCATAGAATGGCGCATGGCAATGGTGGTCCCGCTACACAAGGGTGGAGCCACAACTGACCCTGGGAACTACCGACCAATAAGCCTGACCAGTCTGATCTGTAAGGCTATGGAGCGAATCATTATGGAACTCCTAAATGGAGAGATTGGGAACCTCCAGTCGCTGGATCCCACACAGTTCGGCTTCATCAAGGGCAGATCATGCCTCCTGAACCTGGTGGATTTCTTTGAGACAGTTACTCAGGCTATAGATAAGGGAAAGGAGGTACACAAGGCTTACCTTGACATTGCTAAAGCGTTTGACACCATTCCCCATTCGGGTATTATTGATAAGCTCACCAGCCTGGGCATAAACCCTTACATCACAAGATGGATCGCAAACTGGCTCTCAGACAGATCCTATAAAGTAAGAGAAGTGGGATCTATGTCCGAATCCAGACTAGTAACGAGTGGTATGCCTCGGGGCCCCTCCTGTTTGGCATATACTTCTCAGAAGTACAGGCAAGCACGGAAGGGCTGTGGCTGACTAAGTTTGCGGATGACTGCAAACTGGGTGCTATAATAGAGTCTCCTGCCGACATGGAGATCCTCCAGAAGGGCCTAAATGAGAGACTGATGCATGGTGTCAAAGCCATGGTCTCACGCTAAATGCAAAAAAATGCGTAGTAATCCCCTCTGGAAAAAAGAGTACCCGCAAACTACAACATAGGAGGTAATCCCCTGAAATCTGAAGAAATAAGGGATCTAGGGACCCAAGTACATAGTCAGCTTTCCTTTGATAACCATGTTGCCAAAGTGGTTAGAAAATCCTTCTATGTGCCCATCTGATCACGAAAGGGTTCACATCAAGATCTAAGGATGTAATGGTGCCCCTCTACTCTTCCCTCATCAGACCCATTATTGAGTACAATGCACCAATTGGAATGTACCTGGCTAGACATCTCCAGCAGCTGGAGAGACCATAAAGGTACCTAACCAAGAGGATTACTGGCCTCAAACAGTTGCCCTATGCAGCACGATTGAAAAAGCTAAGACTGTTCTCTGTTGCATACCGCTTTCTCAGAGGCGATCTATAACGAACAGAGCCATATCCAACCCAGAATTGTTGAACATGCTCCATCTTAGCAAAACCAAATCTACTCGAGCTACACGCTCTAGGGATATAAACCTCAACACAACAATGAATAGAACATGCTGGAGGGATAGATTCCCTTCGCAGAGACTTCCCTTACTGAGGAACCTTGATGAGTGGATGGTAACAGAAAGTTCACACTGGGGATCACACCAACAGCACTACTAGATTGGGGACAAGGGTACTAGCTGCTAGTACAAGGGTCTAGGGAACTACTAAAGGGGCGGTAAATACCGCACAACGTGGCTGCCTAATATATGCCTTCGGGCAGATAGCCCAGTACCAACCTATGAACCTATTTCTGATTGTGTGGAAAATAAGAGTTACAGGATTTATTGCATTCTGCAGAACAGGATGGAAAGCATACTTTGCATTGCAATGTGGTTTTGATTCCTTGGAGGTCTCTTGTATGGCCATCGTTACTGGATCTGTGATAAGAAGGCGTGCCTGGCTCAAGGAGCAAAATCTGCCTGATCATGTTAAAGCTAAATTGTTGGATGCCCCTTTGCAGCATGATACTCTGGTAATAAGGCAGAAGAGGTTTTAAAGAAAATGGAAGACGAAGCTAAATCTATGCAAACTGTAAAATATTTATTGCAAGTGCAGCCACCCAGGTTCAGTAGGCACTGGCCTAATAAAATTTGGTCCTTTCCTGTGTCCAACAGAGCCACTCAGGGCAAACCCAGGTGCTCAAAAGGCTCCAGATATCAATCACAGGGATCTTACAGGTCAAAGAAATGGGGTGCCTCCACCTCCAAATCTGGAGGTAACAAAGCACAACCCTACAGTAAGCAGTCTCAGTGACTTTCCTCTACCATCTCCAAGCACTTATCTTTTGGCAGCCCCCTTGGGGGGAAAACTAGCACTTCATGCTCAAAATTGGCAGTTAATAACCTAGGACAAGTGGGTATTAAACATAGTATCCCATGGATACAGATTTCATTTCCATACTTTGCCAGTTCCAAACAGTTGGCAAGAATGCTTGGTTAGTAACTCTAGACTTAAGAGGCATACCTGCATATCCCAATAAGGGAATCTTGCAGAAGATACCTCCGCTTCAAAGCAGTTTTTTTACATTAACAATTCTCTGCACTGCCCTTTGGCTTATCTACTGCACCCAGGGTCTTTACAAAGTGCCTGGCACCAGTAATTGCATTCTGCAGACAAAGAAATATTCAAATTTATCCTTATCTAGACGATTGTCTCATTCAGGCAGAGGACAAGGACACTCTTCTTCAACATCTAGCGTTTGTAAAAAGGCTTCTAGTATGCCTAGGGTACACCATAAATGAAAAATCACAACTGGTACCCTCACAAATAATTACATTCCTGGGTGCAAGCTTGAGTACAACTTCCCAGATGGCTTACGTCACGCCAGACAAACAAATACAATTGACAACATACTTCAATCAGATGGCAACAAAAACCCAGTTATCTGCAAGACAAATTCTGCAGGCTTTGGGGTTCATGGCATCCTGCATTCTACTAATTCCATATGTGAGACTGCATATGAGTAAACTTCAGTGGTAACTAAAAAGTTTATGGAGTCAGCATTGTCACAGCCTGGAAACATTCCTCTCATTGCCTGCCTACAACAGGAGTTTCTTTGGTGGGCAAAGACATGTCACCAAAACAAGGGACTGTCATTCACTCTACCCCCTGCCACCCAAGCCCTAACTACAGATGCATCACACTATGCTTGGGGGGCCCACCTGGCAGGGAGATGCTTTCAGGGCAAATGGAGCCCAAACCAAATGCATCTGCATATCAACTAGAAAGAAATGCTAGCTGTTCAGAATGCTCTGACAGCCTTCAAAGACTTACTTCATCCAGGGCAACTACTGATAAAGGACAACACCACAGTTATGTGGTACATAAACAAGCAGGGGGGGGTACCCATTCCTACCCCCTTTGCAGACTAGCCATGGCCTTGTGGAACACAGCCTTGACTTACCAAATACATCTTCAAGCTCACTTCCTGCCAGGAAAGCAAAATACTCTGGCAGACGACCTAAGAAGAAATCTTATGGACCCGCATGCATAGAAACTGGATCCACAAATCTTCTGCATGTTAACACAGAAATGAGGAAGCCCAGACATGGATCTATTTGCCTCTCCCCAAAACTATCAATTGGACAAATTCTGCACAAGAACTCACAAAAAAGCATGGAAAGTGGATGCTCTATCCTTCAGTTGGAAAAAAACATCAGTCTGTGCCTTTCCCCTTCTGCCTCTACTCTCCAAGGTCTTACTAAAAGTCAGAAAGGAAAAACCAAAAATGATTCTAATTGCTCCGGACTGGCCTCGCCAACACTGGTACCCGCTTCTAAGGAATATGTCACACCTTCCTCCGTGGTACTTGCCTCAAACACCTCATCTACTGTCTCAGCAGAACTATCACATTCTGCACACTCAACTCCAAACTCTGACTCTTGCAGCATGGCTATTCAACTAGTTATTCAAACCACATCTCTCATTCAACCTGTGATGGATGTCATTTTGGAAGCCAGAAGGCCTAGTACTAGAAAATCTTATGCTGATAAATGGAAGAGATTCTGTGCTTGGAACCCAAGCACAAGGAATAGACACAGCAAGGCCCAATATTCCTCAGATTTTACAATACGTAACTGAGATGCTTGAAAAGGGCCTGTCCTTTTCTTCAATAAAGATCCATGCCTCTGCCATCTCGGCTCATTACAGCACAGAGCCTCCCCTCTTTTCTCATCCACTGCTAAAACAGTATCTCAGAGGGGCCAAAAATGTAAGGCCTCCCAGGAGAGCACCAACTCCTGCATGGGACCTCAACTTTGTGCTGGAAAAACTCACCCTGACTCCTTTTGAACCAGCAGCTACTGCGGATATAAAATTTCTATCTTGGAAGACCACTTTTCTTTTGGCAGTCACTTCAGCTAGAAGAGTTTCGGAACTACAGGCTCTCCTGGCAGTGGAGCCTTTCATTATATTTTACCCGGACATGGTGGCCCTCTGGACCAACCCTTCCTTTATGCCTAAGGTGGTATCCAGTGTGACTCTTAACCAGACCATTCACCTGCCAACTTTTTTCCCAAATCCGCAGAACAAGGGGGAGCGGATTCTGCATTCATTGGATGTGCGCAGACAACTAAGATTCTACTTAAACAGGACAAATTCTATAAGAAAGTCTGAGCAACTACTGGTAGAATTTGTCGCAGGATCAGAGGGGAAGGCTATATCAAAGCAGACTATTTCTAAATGGATATGCCACTGCATTCATTTCTGCTATTTGCACCGTGGTAAACCTGTGCCCAAGGGGAGATCGGATCCCATTCCACCAGGGCTGCCTCTACTTCAGCAGCTTTTTTCAGAGGGGTCCCAACCAAAGACATTCTTGAAGCTGCTACTTGGAGCTCTGTTCATACGTTCACAAAGCATTATCATTTACCTCTCTTCTCTAAATCTAGGGCAGGCTTTGCCACTGCAGTCCTGCAGGGCTTTATAGCTGCTCCTAATGCTGTTTAGTTCCATCCTCCCATCCATAGCTTTGGGATTCTACCCAAATGTAATGACTGCAACAGTGAAACACAAAGAACATAGTACAGTTGTGTACACTTACCATAAATGTAGATGTTCGAGTGTATTCACTGTTGCAGTCCGGGTTATACCCACCCGCCATCCCCCATTCTATACCTTTTCTTCACTTCACTATACTCAAAAGCCTTTGTGGTGTATTTGCTTTTAGTTGAAGGTAAATTTTATGTTTCTTAGGTGCATTTATATATTTACAGTTTATTTATATATTTTTGCTCCCCATTTGGGGGCACCTGACATCTGGGGCAAGAAAAACTGATTAAAATGGCATCGGCTGCATGTTTTATACCCCTGACGACCTGACGTCATTGGAAGAGGCGATAGCAACGGGTGCAGGACCCAAGACTTTGTTATTCAGGCCGACTGAGGGCAACCTGCCAGCAGATTACCCAAATGTAATGACTGCAACAGTGAATACACTCAAACATCTACATTTTAAGTGTACACAACTGTACTTAAGACTGAACAGTCGGCAGAGACAATCCCAGTTGCTAAACCAGATCCCAGATTTTATGTCATACAATATGGTCGCATTTCAAAGCATAGCAGTAACTTGGACATTGTTGTGTGTATATATATATATATATATATATATATATATATATATATCTAGCTTTTTAAAACTGCATGATGAAAATCATTTGTGTAAATTGTATATTTTTTAATATCAGTGACAATGTGTAACTTTTCTCAAAGAGGGAGGATGTAGAATAACAGGTGTTGTATATTTAGGAAGCATTTCCAAGGTCTGTGTGTGCATATAAATAACAAGCATGTGTTAGCTTCATTGCCATTTTGAAGGTGCAGCCAGAATGTTCACGTCTATGTGCATGATAGCTAGTTCGTTTATAAGTTAGTCACTTAACCTCATTTATGATGTGTTTGCGTATAATAAAGCTGCTAGAACAAGAACCCACATTGTTCGCCTGTTTCATGCTGACCTACTGACTGACACTTATATCACATGGATCTCTATGGACAGTCCTAATTACTGTGTTCATTTGTTTTATCAAACTTCTCTGACTTTTTGGGTTTTATTGACCTTCTGCAGTCCATTTCTTTCTTTGCTCTTAATATGTCTGTCTATATTGTCAAGCAACTCTTCTCTTGGCTCGTTTTCTTCTAAACTGCGGGTACATTTTTTGTTTTCATTTCCTGCGGACATTTTATAGAAAGTTCTGTTGTCTTCCTGTGGCACATTCTCTTCAGTTTCATCCTGTGCCATCCGTTGCTGTGTCATATGAGAACTCGCTGGCCTATCACTCCTCAACATTAACTGTGTCAGAGTTTCCACAGTTTCCCGTTCCTTCCCTTGCTGTCCAGCTTCAAGTGAATGTTTATACTGGTTTCTTATACTGGTTGAATGTTTTGAAGGCTCCAAAATATCTTCATATGGCACCTGAACAGTTGCTTCTTGTTCCACTGTTTTCCCCTTAATTTGGAGTTCCATTGCTGTATCCTGTTGTGGTGCTTTCTGAAGTAGATTTTCTACACTGAATCCTTCACTTTGGAGGTACTCCACAACCTCAGTTTCTATTTTTTTTTCTCCTTTACTGGTCTCCTTTTCTACTTTTCCTCTTTGTCTTCTTATTCTTTGTATTGTAAAGTTTTCCATATCCGGATTCCTTTGCCTGTATTTCTCTTCAAATATCTTTTGGTGCTGCTCATTTTATATTGATTAGTTTTACTTTCTCCTTTGCATAGGTTATTGAATCTCTTTTTCTTTCCCATGTCCATATTTCTTCCTCAGATGTCTCCTGATCTTCCTGTTTCTCCTTACTCTGGGGACTCGTTCTGTCATACTGTGATGTAACCTGTTGGACTTTCTGCATCAAATCCTTCACTTCACAGGCACTCCATAACTTCAACTTCTATTTTTTTTTAACTTTGATTTTTCTAATCTTCTTTTCTACTTTCCCTATTCGTGATATTATTTTTATTGTGAAATTTTACATGTCTGGATGCCTTTGCCTTTATTTTTCTTTGAATGTCTTTGGGGCTGCCTTTATGTTGATTCATTTGGCTTTTGCCTTTGCATAAATATTGCACCATATCAAATCTCTCTCTTTCCCATGTCCATATTTCTTTTCTGTACTTTTCAAAAATATTTAGGTTTTGTTTATATTTTCGCACTTCCTCAGATGCTTCTTTTTCCAAACAGATCAGAGTTTCTTGGTGTATGAACTGTTTCAAAAATCTGTTATATTAATGACCACATTTTTATTTGAAGCTTCTGACTAGTTTTTCTTGCAGAAGTATTTTTCCCTCTAATTTCTTAATCTTTTTGTATATCTTGAAATTCTGGGCTTTTTGCATAATCATAACGATACATAATTTCTTTCTTATCCTCAGTAGTCCACTCTTATCTTTATTGCTCTTCTTTGGCCCATCATGTTTTTGTGATTTTTATGGACTGCTACTTTCTTGTACAACAGGGGGGCCATCCTTCCCCTGGGCCTGGCCTGGCTCCATTGTAGGAATGTTTCTGTATTTTGAGGATTCTACGCTGTTATTTTTTCCAGTCCTGACACCAGTATGCCTACCAGTATTGGGCACTTTTTTATCATGGGTCTTGTGCACCCAGCTGTCGCTCTCCATTTTTGACCTACTTCTGTCCATGATATGTGCTATATGAACACAGTGTAAATATCAGTGTTGCCTTGGTGAGATTTTGTGAAAAACAGGGTGCACCTCGTGAAGGTACTCACCAAGACTGGAGGATGAATTCAATTTCAGCACTACTCCTCTCCTTTGCTTGCTGACTTTTCATCTCTCTATTCAGACTCCAGCTGGGAGAGTTTCTCAATGATACCTGAGAGGGGATTGTGTTAGAATCCTTGGCTAAGTTGAGATAAGAGTATGTACTGCTTTACCCTCATCCATGACTTTGGTAACATTCTCGGTCTACCAGGTTTAATGAGCAAGATCTGCCCTTAAAGCCAAACTGGATCGGGTCAAGAGTTTGGAGGCCACCTATATCCTTGCTAAGGTCCATGATGATTCTTTCCATGGCCTTACAGATAAGGCTGGTTAGGCTTATGGGACCATAGTTTCCAGGGTCGGTTGATGGACTCCTTTTGTGTAAGGGGATTACTGTTGCTGTTCTCCACTCTATTGGTACAAAGCCAGTGCTCAGGCTGTGGTTGAAGAGTGCCAAGCAGTTCAGCTAGGTCTTGTTTTAGATAGTTTAGCAGCAGCTTGGAATATTATCAGGTCCCATGGAGGCCATCTTTTTGGCCTTGAAGAGGGCATATATGACCTGCTGTTTGGAGATCCTAGGTGGAGGACTGGTGACTGGGGGATGTTTTGGGGTATGTCTGGTGGGGATGGGGGGGGGTGAAGATTGCACCAAATCTATCCACCAGCAGGTGGGAATTTCTTCAGGTTCCGTGTGAGTGGTACCATTGAATATAAGTTCAGTGCATAGCTGGACATACCCTTTAAGATTATGTGCATAGCTAAAGAAAGTCTTTCTTTTGATTCTCTTTACAAGGCTAAACTAGCATCTCTAGGTATATGAATTGCTTGTTCAAGCTATAGATTATTCTTCCTCAGACGAGTAAGTTCCTCTTGTTCTTAGATGAGTTTCTTCATTTTGTTATATAACCTGTTTATACTTGCGGTCCACCAGGGTGGCCCATTTTTGTTGGAGCACCTGGATTTGATGCTTTCAGGTACAGCAAAGAGTGTACAGTTGTTTAAATGCCTGTACAGGGCATTTGTGAACTCCTCTGCATAGGAGTCGTTGGCTGTGTTAGAGCGGTTTTAAAACTCTTTATACTTTCGCTTAGTAAGCTAAAGTTTGCTTTGGGGAAATTTTTCAGTGTTTTTGCACCTGTGGAGGTGTCAGGTCATGTCTCATCTTTGCTTCAAATGAGACAGATTTAAGGTCTGATCTTACCAGGGAGGGCAATATACAGGGCATAATGCAGTGACACCCCTTGTTGGTGAGTACCAAGTTCAGGGCACTTGTGACCCTTGTAGGGTGATGATTAACTGTTGCAGAGTATTTGAATTAACAAAGTCCAAGAACCCCAGGGTGATAACATTTGTTCTTGTGTCTGTTGTTCAGTCAGTGGAAGAATAGTTGAAATTTCCCATGACCAAAGTGTTTGGCTGTATAGGGAGTAATTCTAGCAAATCCAGGTTGGTGGTATGCTTCACTTGGTTGATGGTGTGGGGCTTGTAGCTAGCAATAATGTGGTAGGGTGTTTTACTGTAGTTTAGTTATTTGGACCTGGAGTAGCACCAGAGAGTCGTACTGTTTAATCAGTCAAGAGATGTATTTGGATTTAATGAAGATGGATACACCTCCACCTTTGGTTCATTCATGTTCATTTTGGGGTCTGAATTTGTGGAATGCATTGTAGCCCTTTAGTCTCAACACAGTACCCTGGATGTTCATCAAATACATGGTAGCAGTTTCAGCCTGGCTGAGACTGCAGGGGTGCCAGGTTTTCCTTTACCTCAACACTTGGCTCCTGACCACTCCCATGAAGGCATCACTCAAAGCTTTTGAGATTCCTTACTCAAACTGTGTGCGTCCTTGGGCATAACGGTGAATCATGAAAAGTCTAGCCTTGAACCAGTTCATGTGCTAGAATTTATTGGAAGCCATTTAAGATAGTTACTCAGACTTCCAACTCCAATTCTCAAGACTAACTTCACCTTGTCTACAGGCTTCTCACATTCTGCAGGTTCATAGACCCCCTGTCACTTCAGTGCTTCATCTTACTTGGGTATATGGTGACCTCTGTTTTTCTCATACCTTTTGAAAAATTCCATGCAAGTTTTACAGTGGACTTTTGCAGTTCAGTGGTCCTGTCTGACTCGCTCTGTGGACTTTCCAGTGCTGCTAACAGGTGATGTAAGAGTGTTCAATCTCGCCGTTTGTTCTTACACACGGGTTCGGAGCCGATCCTCTGCTCCGAGTCGGCCGAATTGCAAAGCTCTGAATCTCAGAGAAGCTCGAGACCAGCCCATATCCCACAATCCTCCCTGCCATTACTCAGATCTAGTTTGCCGCTGCAACAGATCGTATCGAGGAGAGCTCGGACCAGATAGAAACTTGAGTTTTTGTTGAGTCTTCAGATAAGAATTCAAATTTTTTCTTCTTAATACTTCTTTATAGTTACTAGTTACTGTAGAAGTGCTGTGTGTGTGTGATAATATGTATATGTATATATATATATATATATATATATATATATATATATATATATATATATATATATATGTATATATATATTGATCCTTTTTTTCTTATTTAGGCATCCTTGTGGCCTAACCTTTTTTCTTGGGTGTGGTATTTTTTGTGAGAGTTTTATATTATAACTGTTTAGTATACATATATTGCTAGGATAGTTATTTTTTTTTCTTTTTACCTATTATTATAGTGATCTTCATTGTTACAGTGCAATGTCAGAAAAAGCCAAATCTGGTTTTAAAAGATGTTAGTGTGGGCAGAAAATGTCCATTACTGACAATCATGCTTCCTGTGTCTACTGTCTTGGCCCTCTCCATCTCCAAGAGGATTGCTCTATTTGTCATTCCTTTAGTGGGAGGGTCATGACAGATAGACGCAGGAAGCTTATTGACAGAGGATTGTTGAAGCCGGCCTTTCAAGAGGCTTTGGACAAGTCTGATCAGGCTTCTAAATCCTTGAAGGGGTTGAAGATGTCTGAGTCCATGCTATCGGCTCAGAGTTCATCTTCTCGGGTTCGTTCGCCGGTTCCACAGATCTCGGGGCCGAGCGTCGAACATTTATCTTTTACTGAGCCCCAGTTCTTGGAACCGGTGTCGGAACTGCCACCACCGTCCATTCTTCGGTCGGTGCCATCTTCGGCTCCTTCGACCCGTTCTTCCAGACCATTGTCTGACACAGATGTGGATCGTGTTGTGCAGAAACTCATGGAGAATACGGCCCTTTCCAGGTTAATTGCAGTTTCCTCCCAGTTGGTGTCGAAACTAGAAGGCCTCCCCATATCTCCAACGGGTCCTCCTTAGAGACCCATCCAGATCTCGGAGCCGGGAGAAGAGGACCTGATGATAGTGGAGCCCTCGGTGCCGAAGCCATCCATTGCACGATCGACCCCTTTGACTTCGACTCCTTCGGAACCGTTAGGGGAGTCGCGGAGCCGACTGTCTTTGCTCGGTTCCAGGACCGAGAGTCGTACCGACCTGTCGGTGCCAACTCTCCCTCTCGGGGCCTTGGCACAGATTGGTTCGGCTCCGTCCTCGGGTCGGAGCCCACGGCACCTGGTTCTGGGATGCTTCCGTGTTCTTCGGAACCAGGGGATCCCTTAGCCAGGGGTTCTGGGGCCTTTGACCTTATGAGGAAGGTATTGTCTGCACAGACAACCACATCATCAGGGGAATCTTCTCCTTCCCCTAAAGGGCCACTTTCTGTTTCTGCCCCCACGAGCCATCCCAAGCGTCGAGCCCAATTCCCTCAGCCACCCACAGAGGGTTCCCCCTGTTCCTTGGAGGCCTCACCAGAAGCCCCCTCTGATGAGGTCCCAAGGAAACGGTTGTGCAAGAGGAGGCACATAGATTCCCCACAGGAATCTCTAACGTCTGACACCGACTTGGATGAGGCAGAGGGGTCCCCCAAATCACCCTCGGAGGATGTGTCATTTTCAGACATCCTGGAGATCTTGAAACAGAGGGGTGATTGGCAGTCCCTAGCCCCCTCTGAGGACGAGTCGGTGCTGCTGAAGGCTTTTGGGGCTCAACCTTCTACCTCCTGCGTGACCCCGCCCTTCGATGAATTAATGGATTTGATTGCTCGAAGGGCATGGGAGACACCTGACACGGTGGAGCCAGTACCTAGGAAACCAAACAAGTTCATCACTGCCCCCCAAGATAAATCTTATCTCACCAAGGGAGTCCCTGTCGACGCTATGGTGGTGGCGGCAGCCACGAAAAAGGAGATGTCTGAGTCTTCCTCATCTGTTCATCCTCCTAATAAGGATTCTAGGACTATGGACAGATATGGGAAGCGCATTTTTAGTTCAGCGACTTTTTCCATGCGTTCGCTGAACTACCTGACCCATTTCACACGATTACAGAGGGATCTCATCAAGGAGCTGACAGATACCCTCCAGGGTAACACAGATGCTGCTGTTTCAGATAAGGTAACAGCACAACTTAACACCCTCACATCCATAGTAAACTCATCCATGAGGCTCATCTCGTATGCAGCCGAGGGATCGAGTAGAGCTGCAGCTTCAGCGATTGCTCTTCAAAGACGATCATGGATGCGGCTGTGCTCCTTTACGGAAGCCTTCAAGTCTTCCTTTGCTAATGCCCCTTTTGATGGTGCTACACTTTTCGGGCCCAAGGTTAAGGAGACTCTCACTCGGTGCGAGCAAGAGGGAAAGACCCTGTCTGCTGTCGGGGTCCGTTTTTCCGCTCCTACTAGACCGTACCTTAAAGGGCAACGAGGCGGAAAAATGTGGTTCAGTAAGAATCAGGGATCTCTTTCCAAACCGCACAGAGTAATACCCCCTCCAGAGGCAGAGGAGGGGGTAGAAATGGAAGACGCTGCCCCGGCGGCAGAGGGGGTCCACATAACCAAGGCGACAGGGATTCCGTCCCTGGGAAACCTTTCCAGCACTCCTGAAGGGATGCCCCGGCTGTCCTGCTCTGGAGGCAGTCGGGGGTCGCTTAGCTTTATACCCACTGGCCTGGCTAAACATTACTTCAGATTCTTGGGTAAAAAGCATTATAACCAGAGGATACAGACTCCCCTTCTTTTCAACACCATCCCTACAAAGGAAATTTCCAGACGTGCCACCCCGTCTGCGAAAACTAGCAGCTGTAGAAATTTCAAAGCTGCTCAAAAACAGAGTCATCCAACCAGTCCCGGCGGACCAAAGAGGATTCAGAACTTACTCAAGGTTCTTTTTAGTTCCAAAAAAGACAGGGGACTGGAGACCGATCTTAGATCTCAGCCGTCTCAACGACTTCGTGAAGAAGGAAAAGTTCCGAATGGTCATGCTTCAATCGATCCTTCCATTCTTACAGAAGGACGATTGGATGTGCTCTATAGATCTCAAAGACGTGTACTACCACATCAAAATGGCCAGACCATCCAGAGATCACCTGCGCTTCCGGCTGGGGACCAGTCACTTTCAGTTTCGAGCTCTGCCCTTTGGTCTCACCTCAGCCCCCAGGGTGTTCACCAAATGCATGGCAGTAGTTGTGGCTCACTTGAGACGACAAGGATTCCGGGTGTTTCCCTATCTGGATGACTGGCTCCTCACCGCCACCACCAAGCGTCGACCATTGCAAGCCAGAGACTACACAATCGGCCTTTGTTCCCACTTAGGGATATCCATAAACTTTGAAAAGTCTTGTTTATCGCCCTCACAGTGTATTTCCTTCATCGGAGCAGATCTAAATACATGATCGACACTACTAAAACTCCCCCCAGTAAGAGCTTCAACGCTCAAACAGCAGGTCCTACTTCTTCTAGCCAGCAAGAAAGCCCCAGCCAAACTGGTGTTAAAAGTGTTGGGACTGATGGCAGCTGCATTAATTGCAGTCCCTCTGGGAAGGTTACACATGAGAATTCTTCAATGGCTACTTTTTGCGCAGTGGTCGTTCCAACAACTACCCCTAACGCACGAGATCACGATAACAGAATCTTGCAGATGGGACCTCTCATAGTGGGTGTGCAACCAGAACCTCACTGTGGATCGTCCGTTCATTCTACCCATCCCAACAGCTACAATAACCACGGACGCTTCCCTGCTAGGGTGAGGGGGCCTTTTTCAGGGAAGAACAGTCCAAAGAGAATGGTCCAGCACGGAGTACACTCTACATATAAATGTTCTGGAGTTGAGGGCGGTGTTCCTAGCGTTGCAACACTTCCATCCCCTCTTACTTCTAGGGACAGTAGCAGTTCAGACAGACAACATGTCGGTAGTCTGGTACATAAACAAGCAAGGGGGAACCAGGTCTTACCCGTTATGCAGAGAGGCCATGAGAATTTGGCAATGGGCAGAGTCCACGGGTAGCTTTCTGATAGCAACGCACATCCCGGGGTCATCCAACGTCCTTGCGGACAGGTTGAGCAGAGCCATCCTGTTACCTCACGAGTGGTCCCTGAATTCACAGACGGTGGAAAAGATCTTCCGCAAGTGGGGCCAGCCTTGCTGCGATCTGTTTGCTTCCCCATTGAATGCAAAATGCAGAAGCTACTTTGCCCTTCTACCTCCTCCGGGGGATGTCCCCAGGGACTCTCTGATACACGATTGGCCCCAGGGTCTCCTATATGCATTCCCACCGACTCCATTGATTCCCAGATTTCTACAGAAAGCCAGGAGCCTGGAAAGGACTATAATACTCATAGCCCCGTTCTGGCCTCGTCAAATATGGTTTCCCTTTCTTCGAGCTCATCAAATAGAGGAACCATGGATTTTGGACCCAGTGCCAGACCTGCTGACACACTCGTCGGGAGTTCCTCACCCGTCTCTACAGTCCCTCAAACTAGCAGCTTGGCTGCTCCGCTTCCCTGCCTAGCCAGGTCTCATCTTCTCCCTCCGTCAGTTCAACACATCCTGGTTGCTTCTCATAAAGCCTCTACTACTAAGCTCTATACGAGTAAGTGGAAACGCTTTGTATATTTGGGCATCTAGTCAAAACGTAGATCCCTTGGTAGCTCCTTTACATAAAATTTTAGAATTCTTATCCATCCTTTTTCACGAAGGAGCTTCTACTTCCAGTCTAAGAGTACAGTTGGCGGCCATATCAAACTTCCATATTGGTGAAGGAGGTTCTTCCATTATATCTCGCAGGCTTTGCAAAGCCTTTTTGAAAGGAACCGTCCATCTTAGACCGCCTGTCAGAAAACCTTTCTTTCCATGGAGCCTGAATTTGCTACTGTCGCAACTCATGTTGCCACCTTTTGAACCCGCTCCGTCATGCCTCCTAAAGTTCTTGTCGTGGAAGACGCTGTTTCTCGTCGCCGTGACCTCAGCACGTAGGGTCTCAGAGCTGCAGGCATTATTGGTTAGACCACCTTACCTGATATTCCACCCAGACAGGGTTTCTTTACGTACAAATCCATCTTTCCTTCCAAAAATATGTTCAGTTACGAATATTAACCAGTCTATAGAACTCCCTACCTTCTTCAAAAACCATACTAACAAATTGGAGTATATGTTGCACAAGTTAGATGTCCACAGGCAGCTAAGATTTTATTTAGACAGGACCAAAGCTTTTCAGAAAAACGGATCAACTCTTCGTCGCTTTTGCAGACAATAAAAAGGGCATGGCAATTACTAAACGTACACTATCTAAATGGCTTGCTGACTGTATAACATTTGTATACTCTAAATCAAACCAATCCTTACCAAACAAACCTAAGGCCCTTTCTACCAGATCCGTTTCCACCTCCTTAGCTCATGCGGCTCGCTTGCCTTTGGACACTATTTGTGCAGCAGCCACGTGGTCTAAACCACATACTTTCATCACTCATTATAGAGTGGACAAGGTCTCCAATAATAGGACATCATTTGGTTCCACTGTGCTTAGGAACGTTCTTCCATGAGTCACTCGGGGTCACGGAGCTAGGGATGCTACCCGTGTGTAAGAACAAACGGCGAGATTGAGCACTCTTACATAAAGAAGTTATGTCCTTACCATAACGTTCCATGTAGAGTGTTCATCTCGCCTTTGTTCTTACATTCCCTCCCTTCCCACCCCATGTGTTTGGAAGAACTGGTAGGATTAGAGTCTGATCGACGTGTCTTGACCCTTTGTGGGGTATATGGTCCCGTGTGTCATGGGATATATGTTTAGACCATTAGTTATTGCTATGGTGAGAGAGTGTCTGAATGGCTGAAGAGAGTGTATGCTTCTAGCACCGCTGGTGTTGGATCCTTAGTCTGGTTTGCTTGCAAACTAGATCTGAGTAATGGCAGGGAGGATTGTGGGATATGGGTTGGTCTCGAGCTTCTCTGAGATTCAGAGCTTTGCAATTCGGCCGACTCTGAGCCGAGGATCGGCTCCGAACCCGTGTGTAAGAACAAAGGCGAGATGAACACATGGAACGTTATGGTAAGGACATAACTTCTTTTTTTTCGCCATCACATTCTTTGGTGTCTGGAGCCTCATTGATTGTGGTGAGTGACCCTTTGTTCTTCCCTATCCCCAGGCCATGCTAACTACAGACGCTTATCTTCTGGGTTGGGGGACATTTCATACAAAAGACTGTCCAGTGTGTACCTAGTCAAAGAATGATGCCAATCTTCACATCAGTCTCTCGGAAATGAGAGGTCCTCCAATTGTTGCATGGATGTCAGGTCTTCCCAACAGTGTAATTTCCATAACAGACAGACATGTCAGTGGTGTGGTATGTGAACAAGTAAGGAGTAACTTGATTCTGTCCCTTGTATCATGCGGCCATGAGGGTTTGGCAGTGGATGATGTCCTCTCAGCAGTTTCTGATTGCAGTATATATTCCAGGGAGATCCAGCCTCTGAAAGACAGCCTAAGCAGGAACATTCTTCTGCCTCATGAGTGGTCTCTGAATCCAAAGATAGAGGAGCAGATTTTTTTCAGCTACTGGGGCACCCCTGCTGTGAACTTTTTGCTTATTCGTCCGCAAAGTGCAGCAGTTTATTCCATGATCCCTCCGGAGTTAATCATTTAAGAATGTTCTTCTGCCTGCTTGGCCCCTGAATCACCTTTACAGCTAACCCTTATGCCTTTGTCAGTCAAGTATCTTCAGAAGGCAGACTGTTGCAGAGTACCAGTCATCCTTATTACTCTGTTTTGGCTCTAACAAGTTTAGTTCCCCTTTTCTTAGGCCTCCTCTGCAGATGTCCACCTTGGTTGCTGTATCCATTTCTGGATCTAATTATTCATCCTGCTAGATTACTGCTAGTGTTCCTTTGCTCCCTCAGGTTGGCCACATGCTTTCTCCAATTCCATTGATGGCCAAGAATCCCAGGCTATCAAAAAGAGTTGTACTACTTTCCAGAAACCCTCCTTCAGGAAGGTTTATGCTACTAAGTAGAAGTGCTTTTCTATCTGTGCTTTGCTTCTGCCAAGGGCTTGGATCCCTTTTCAGCACCTTTAGCTACTGTTCAGGAATTTGATTATTCTATTTCTAACTTTCATGTTGACAGCAGTAAAAGTTCAACTAGAAAAGAAAAAACAGCAAATGCACTGTGTGCAAAATTCCGTCTCTGTGTCTTGGAAATTCACCTCTATTCAATGCTCATAACAGTCCACAACACCTTCAGTGAAACCAGGTAGAAGTGAATAAAAGTTTATTGTAATGCCAACAAACAAAGAATGGTTAAGCGCTTTCACTTGAATACAACAAGCTTCCTCAGAACACCATAGCTTGCATCACAGTTGTTTAAATAACTTTTGGCCAAAATTCAGTTTGAAATTTTAAAGCTATACACACATCCTATAACCATTGTTCTCTGTTCATAAAATCTTAAATAATATTCGTATTATTTCTAAAATCAATGTTACATATGATGTATATTGATAAAATGAACAAGTTAAAAAACTGAAAAAATGTTAACAAAGGCATTTACATCTAGATCATATCAAAACATGTTTGAAAAACATATAACAATGTACCTTATAAATAGTTCATTTTAAGGCCAGTAGTGGTTTGACAGATACAGTGTCATTTAAACCTGGTATAGTCGAAGCATCCGTGCGTATTTGCCACCAGAATTCTTTATATAATAATAAATTATTAAACTCACCTCCTCTGTTATTGGTGTGCACAATGTCCACTATACCAAAATTAAAATAATGTTTGTCACCATGTTGTTTATACAAAGCATTTTTTTCATCCTTCCTTCTGATGCTATAAAGGTGAGAATATATACGTTTATTTAAACTCCTTTGAGTCTTACCTATATAGAATCCTGAACATGTTCTACAGATGGCAATATACACCACCATTTTAGTTGTACAGTTGCCCCCACAGAATTTAATTCTAGTGTGTTTGTAATTATCCAATTTCACACGGTCTCCCTGAAATATGGTGTGACATTGTTTACATGCCCCACATTTTGCAGTTTTCATGTATTCTGTCTTCTTAATAAAGATACCCTTCTCTAAAATGGATTTTATGTTGGCCCCTACCTTGTAAACAAACCTTGGGCATTCACCTAATGTGGGTGCTATATCTTGATCAGCAGATATTATATGCCAGTTATTCATCAGAATCTTCTTGACTTTACCTGAATATATGCCAAATTCCAAAATGCAAGATTTACCAAAACTGCAAGTTTCAGACTTCGTATCATGCAATATATCCACAGTAGAAACAGTAGCTGCCCTATATTTTTCACCCAACAAAGGCTTGTACTGATTACCCCATTTCCTCACAACATAATTACTTACATTTTCCATGACTTTAACGTCATTCCCTCTTTCCTTGAATAAGGACGTTATAAATTTCACCTCATCCAACATGTCCTCATGCCGTGAGGTCATCCTAACTGCTCTAATAAGCTGACCCTTATATATATTCGTGAATTGTTTCTTCGGATGGTAGCTAGAATATTCCAAATAACTATTCGAAAAAGTGTTCTTTCTATAAATTTTGGATTTAAACTCATCCCCTGTTTTTGACACAAATGTGTCTAAATAAGCCACACCTTCGTGACTACTAGAGGAGGTAAATTTTAAAAAATTACTGCTACTGTTAATGTATTGTAAAAATAGTGCTAGCTGTTGTTCTCCACCATCCCAAATCAAATATAAATCATCAAGGTATCTGACGTAATATTTTATGTATGTCATAAAGTGACTATCTAAAATAGTCCTCTCTTCCCATTCAAGCATGACCAAGTTGGCGTATATGGGAGCACAAGCTGCTCCCATAGCTACGCCTTTGGTCTGCTTGTAATATTCTCCCTCAGATATAATGTAATTATGCTCGAGAACCAGGGACATCATATCCGTGAGAAGACAGA
This sequence comes from Protopterus annectens, assembly GCF_019279795.1. NCBI lineage: Eukaryota > Metazoa > Chordata > Ceratodontiformes > Protopteridae > Protopterus > Protopterus annectens. The sequence continues at coordinate 293,143,955 of NC_056726.1, read as the reverse complement.
TGGTGTCCCATTGGATATCTATGTTTTCTTATACTCGTAGCAAAAGCTGATAGACCATCTTCTTTGGGTATACAAGAAAATAAGTCTATGACATCAATAGTCACAAATATCAGATCAGAACTAGATAGGTAAATAGGATACTGTTTCAGAAAATCCCATGAATCCTTAGCTATATGTGGAATAGTGGCGTATATGTGTTGCAAGTAGGTGTCAATAACCTTACCTATATTGAACATCTTAGACCTACTCCCTGATATAATGGGTCTAAAGGGCGGTTCATCTATATTCTTGTGAATTTTAGGAATACCCACTATAGAAGCTAATACAGGATGTTCAACCTTGATATAAGTATAGATGCCATTATTGACCTGTTATCTAGTAAGTATTCTTCAATACATGTGTCTATTTTTCTATACCCTATGTTGATCTCATTCAAGGACAACATAGAATAATTTCCAGAATTGTGTAGTAATTCATGTATCTTACAAGTGTATAAAAAACTGTCATAGATGACTGCGCCCCCCCCCCCCCCCTTATCTGGTTTCATGATTCTGATGTTACTAGCATAGAGATGGTACTACAGCTAAGCGTATGACACTAATATTGACACTGTTGACAATGGTATGATGGACAATATTGATGTTAGTAGTAACAGCAAAAGTAAACATTTGAAACATGTAAACTCAGATCTGTTTAAAACATTTATTGAAAAGAACTGTTACTTTGATACTGATCTGACTGCAGAGATCAATGACAAAAGACATACAACAAAGGAGAAGTCTAAAGGTACTTTAAAGGATTTTATATATGATTTGGGTAAAAAGTTGGTTCTAATAAACAGTATTAAACTGGACAATGCCTATCTTTCATAGTTCATAGGTTCATACTAGGCTATCTGCCCTAGGGCATTTATAAGCCTAGCCAGAGTGTGTGTGGCTTTCACCACCCCTTAGGATGAGAATACTATACCCATTAGTTTGCTGTGCCTCTGTCCAGCAGTGACACAGAGATGATTCCCGGGGTAAACCTACGATCTCCCATCCACTCGTCAAGATTTCTCTTGAACAGAGTCAGTGAGGGGCTCTGCCTCACATGGACTGGGATTCTGTTCCATAGTGTAGGGAGTCTCTGGGTGATGAATCTGTCCCTCCAGCACGTCCTATTTATATCCGTGTTGAGGTTTAAGTCTCTTGCCCTCGTGGCTCTGGTGGATTTGGATTTTTTGAGGTGGAGCATGTCCATTAATTCCGGGTTGGACATGGCCTTGTATGTCAGGCACAGATCACCTCTGAGCAGACGGTATGCGACTGAATAGAGCTGGAGTTTCTTCAGTCGGGCAGCGTATGACATATGTTTGAGCCCCTTTATCCTTTTGGTGAGGAACTTTTGGGGTCTTTCCAACTGCTGCAGGTGTCGGGTAAGGTACATTCCGAATGGGGAGTTGTACTCAATCATTGGTCTGATAAGTGAAAAGTACAGGGGTACAATGACCTCTCCTGATCTGGATGTGAATCCCTTCATGATCAGGTGGGCAATGTAGAAGGTCTTCCTAACCACTTTGGCAATGTGAGTGTCAAAAGAGAGATTACTGTCAACTTGGGTCCCCAGGTCCCTGATAACTTCTTCTGTGTTTAATGGATTACCACCTATGTGGTAATTAGGGGTTACCTTGTTTTTCCCAAAGGGTATGACTATACATTTTTTGGCATTTAGCTTAAGGCCATGGCTCTGGCACCAGTTATCCATTTCTTTGAGACCTCTCTGGAGGATGTCTGTGTCTGATGGAGTGTCAATTATGGTGCCCAGTTTGCAGTCATCTGCAAATTTTGTCAGCCACAATCCCCCTATGTTTGCCTGCACTTCAGAAAAATAAATGCCGAACAAGAGGGGGGCCCAGGACTGATCCCTGTGGGACACCGCTCGTGACCGGCTTAGAGTCTGACATAGCACCAGCAACTCTAACCCTGTGGGTTCTGTCCTTGAGCCAGTTTGCAACCCATCTTGTGACATATGGGTTTACATCTAAGCTGGTGAGCTTTTCTATGATGCCCGAGTGGGGTATTGTGTCGAACGCTTTTGCTAGGTCAAGGTAGGCTGTGTGAACTGCCTTACCCTCATCAATGGCCTTAGTGACTGTTTCGAAAAAGTCAACCAAGTTCAAGAGGCAGGATCTGCCCTTGACAAAGCCAAATTGGGTAGGATCCAGTGTCTGTAGGTCCCCAATGTCTTTATTTATGAGTTCCATTATGATCCTCTCCATAGCTTTGCAGACAAGGCTCGTCAAGCTTATGGGGCGGTAATTTCAGGGTCTGTAGAAGCACCGCCTTTGTGGAGTTGGACCACAGTTGCCGCACGCCATTCTTTGGGCACGTATCCTGTAGTAAGGCTAAGATTAAACAGCAGCCTTATGTGTGGGTTTAGTTCCTCATTGAGTTCGTAGCACACAGCCGGGGACACCGTCCGGTCCCATTGATGCTGTGTTTTTGCTTTAGAGAGAGCAGCTCTCACCTGGGCATCTGAGATGTTTGGGAGGCTAGACTCTGGTGGGATAGATATTTCTCCTTTTGGGGAGGGAGGGAGAAATTAGCACTGAACCTGTCTGCCAGTATGTTGGCAATGTCTGTGGGTTCAGTGATTTTGTATCATTTTGGACTAATTCTGAGCATATCTGGGAGTTTCCACCCAGGTTTCTAACATAGCTAAAGAAGGCCTTATGATTGTCTTTTGTGTCTTTAGCGATTTTTCTCTCAAAGTTGGCCTTGGATGATTTTGAGTGATCGTAGTTTTTTGCTAGTATTGATCACAGATGCCTTCCCTTTTAGGGATTTTGCTCTGTCATGTAGTAGCTTTCTCCTCTTGTTGTAGAGTTTGTTTATGGCTGGGGTCCACCAGACCGGGCGCCTGCCTTTGGTGGAAAGGGTCTTGATTTTATTAGGGATTGCTTGATCCATACATTCCTGGAGGTGCTCGTAGAAGGCATTTGTAAGGGTTTCAGCAGCGTGGGTTGTGGTTTCCACTGGCTCGGGGGCCTTGAAGGATACCACTACAGTCTTAAGAAGTGTGAAGTTTGCTTTTGAGAAGTTCTTCACTGTGGTCTTTTTTGCTGGGGTTGGGGGCGGGATGTGGATCTCCAGTGAGATTAATTTATGGTCTGATCTCACCAATGAGGGATATACTTCGGTGTGGAGCATTTTGTCCCCATGTTTGTGATGATCAGGTCTAGTATATTTTCTCCTCTTGTGGGAATGGTGACTAGTTGTTCCATAGCATTTGAGTTTATGAACTCCAGGAACCTTTGGGCTAGGGTGTTGGGGCTTGAGTAATGTTCCCAGTCTATGTTTGGGTAGTTGAAGTCACCCAATATGATGGTGTTTGGAGAGACATTCATACTCTCCAGTGTCTTCAGGAAGGCTGTGTGGGTTTCCTGAGTTTGAGAGGGTGGTCTGTAGCATGCTACAAACTGCAGGGCAGTTTTACCTATGGTTAATTGCACCTGGATGGTCTCCAATGCTTCGTGCATTGCCACTAACCTGGAGGTGTGGGTATCCTTTATGAATATGGATACTCCCCCTCCTTTTGTGGTTCGGTCTGGATTTTGGAGCCGGAACACATGATACGAGGTATAACCTGACAGTGCTGGGGTGCTCTCAGGAGCCTTGAACCAGGTTTCAGTCACAGCAACAGACATCGATGTTCTCCATACTGAGGAGGGCTTTGAGGGCGTGCATCGTTCTCCATACTGAGGAGGGCTTTGAGGGCGTGCATCTTGAGGTTTAGACTTCTGGCATTGAGCAGTATTACCCTTAGTTTTTTTCCATTTTTGTTTTCTAGGGCGGTAGGTTTATCATTTGAGCCTTGCCTAAAAAAGGCACTATGGGGGTGGCAAGAGCCTTTGCCAATATCCGGAAGCCCAGGGGTGACAGGTGCAAGCTGTCCCTTGTGAAGCAGCGTGGCTTGTCAAGCATGTCATCCCAGGCAGACAGACATTGGATCCCCTTAGAATGACACCAGTAATTAAGCCAATTATTAAAGCTGATCATTTTGTCTCTGTATTGTGGCATCATTCTTGGTGAGGGTAGGATACTGCTCAGGGTCAGGGTCATACCGGCCTGGGCTACATAATCTGAGAGCTCCTCTGTCTCTCCATGTAGTCCAGGGAGGTACGTCTCCGGTCGTTCACACCGGCATGGACAATGACTGAGTCATACTTGTACTTGCTGTGGAGTGACCTGAGTGCTTGTGTTATGTGGCGGATTCTAGCGCCCGACAGGCAGCTTACTGTGATCTTTTCCTTGTTCAGTCTGGTGAGTGGGACGTCAGTGTGTCTGACTAAGGAGTCACCTATAACAAGTGTGTCTGGCATTGTGTTTGGTCTTAAGGGCTGTGACTGTTTAGCACACTGACTTTGAGAGCTATGTGTTGCATGTCTTATGTCTTATGTCTTGAGGTGGCAGTTGCTTGGGTGTCTGCTTTGGAGGCCTCTGTAGTTTTGGTAGATTTTTGATCAGTGCTTCCGAGTATGTCTTTGTGTGTTTATGTGTTTGTTTTGCAGTTGTGATAGTTCTATGTGAAACTGGGTTTGTGGTGTGCGTGGTTTCCTTCTCCTCCTGTCTGGTCTTGCCAGTCCTGAGTTGAGAGAGCTCAGCCTCCAGTTTGGATATATAGTTGCATCTCTCACATGTATTTGTGTTTTGTGGGAGAAGGAGTGGGTTGTCTGTGTACATGAGGCAATTGTAACATTGCCTCAAGATGCCAAGATTCACCAGCTGAACAGGAGAGGACGCTAGCAACTGACCCTTCGACATGCTAGAAAAAGTGAAAAAGTTTGCTGTGTAACTGAGTCAGAAGGGACCTATAGAGCTAAAAGTAGTCCCGATGGGACTCAGATTTTTTAAATTACCTATGGGTGTGAATATTACTGAAAATGTTAAGTCAGATTTTAATAGTTTATTTGACCAGTGTGGTTTTAAGTACATGTCTGTGTTGATGAAATTTAATGATGAGAAGCTGGTTTATTTAATTAAGGAGGTGGAAGAATTAAACACTTTGATTAAAAATGACTTACTTTTTCCTCAGTGGGAGAATTTGTATGTCAAACAATTCTCCTATGCTGAATCTAATATTTCAAAAATATATGAACGTAAGATGAAAAAACTATATAGGGACTTGGACCAATACAAAAGAGGCACAGCTTATTTATGGGAAAAAGATCACAGTAAGTACCCTAAGTATGTGAGGGGGGACCAAAAGACAGGAATTGTAAATACATACAAACAGTCTAGTTCTGATGGAAATGCTAGCTCTGATTTTTTATACGGAGAACACAAGGGGAGGGAGAGAAAGTGGACGAGGGGTTACAGAAGAGATTCTCACTACCATCCATATCCAAGGACCCCACGTTAAATTCTGGTTCAGTTGTTACTGAGACAATAGGGGAGTCCAGTAACAATAATGTAGGCATCCTACATGATGGTGTCACTTACACCTATAGGAACTTTAATATATACAACTACCCTAACTATATTTTAAATACTGGACACTTTGATTTACTATCTAAGGGGATTAAATTTATTCCCACTAAAAGATTCAATCTAGTGGATTGTATTTGTGAAATAAAAAGATATGTGAGAGAACTTAACCTGGCTATTTTATTTAAAGATAAAAAAACAGTGGGTGACATTTCTCATGCAGAGCCGTTCATTCCAGTAGTCAAAAAGAAAAGTACATATATACCCCCCATGCACCCCACCATTTCTATCTTTGATAAAGTAGTGACTAAACAGATTTACAAGTTGGATAGACAAATCGATGGACATCAGATTAGTTCCAATCTAACAAAAGAAGAGAGCAGGGTACTACAGGAATTAAGATGTGCTAGTAACATCAGAATCATGAAACCAGATAAAGGGGGGGGCGCAGTCATCTATGACAGTTTTTTATACACTTGTAAGATACGTGAATTACTACACAATTCTGGAAATTATTCTATGTTGTCCTTGAATGAGATCAACATAGGGTATAGAAAAATAGACACATGTATTGAAGAATACTTAACAGGATCAATAATGACATCTATACTTATATCAAGGTTGAACATCCTGTATTAGCTTCTATAGTGGGTATTCCTAAAATTCACAAGAATATAGATGAACCGCCCTTTAGACCCATTATATCAGGGAGTAGGTCTAAGACGTTCAATATAGGTAAGGTTATTGATACCTATTTGCAACACATATACGCCACTATTCCACATATAGCTAAGGATTCATGGGATTTTCTGAAACAGTATCCTATTTACCTATCTAGTTCAGATCTGATATTTGTGACTATTGATGTCATAGACTTATTTTCTGGTATACCCAAAGAAGATGGTCTATCAGCTTTTGCTACGAGTATAAGAAAACATACAGATATCCAATGGGACACCATCTCTCTACTCACGGATATGATGTCCCTGGTTCTCGAGCATAATTACATTATATTTGAGGGAGAATATTACAAGCAGACCAAAGGCGTAGCTATGGGAGCAGCTTTTGCTCCCATATATGCCAACTTGGTCATACTTGAATGGGAAGAGAGGACTATTTTAGATAGTCACTTTATGACATACATAAAATGTTACGTCCGATACCTTGATGATTTATATTTGATTTGGGATGGTGGAGAACAACAGCTAGCACTATTTTTACAATACGTTAACAGTAGCAGTAATTTTTTAAAATTTACCTCCTCTAGTAGTCACGAAGGTGTGGCTTATTTAGACACATTTGTGTCAAAAACAGGGGATGAGTTTAAATCCAAAATTTATAGAAAGAACACTTTTTCGAATAGTTATTTGGAATATTCTAGCTACCATCCGAAGAAACAATTCACGAATATATATAAGGGTCAGCTTATTAGAGCAGTTAGGATGACCTCACGGTATGAGGACATGTTGGATGAGGTGAAATTTATAACGTCCTTATTCAAGGAAAGAGGGTATGACGTTAAAGTCATGGAAAATGTAAGTAATTATGTTGAGGAAATGGGGTAATCAGTACAAGCCTTTGTTGGGTGAAAAGTATAGGGCAGCTACTGTTTCTACTGTGGATATATTGCATGATATGAAGTCTGAAACTTGCAGTTTTGGTAAATCTTGCATTTTGGAATTTGGCATATATTCAGTAAAGTCAAGAAGATTCTGATGAATAACTGGCATATAATATCTGCTGATCAAGATATAGCACCCACATTAGGTGAATGCCCAAGGTTTGTTTACAAGGTAGGGGCCAACATAAAATCCATTTTAGAGAAGGGTATCTTTATTAAGAAGACAGAATACATGAAAACTGCAAAATTTGGGGCATGTAAACAATGTCACACCATATTTCAGGGAGACCGTGTGAAATTGGATAATTACAAACACACTAGAATTAAATTCTGTGGGGGCAACTGTACAACTAAAATGGTGGTGTATATTGCCATCTGTAGAACATGTTCAGGATTCTATATAGGTAAGACTCAAAGGAGTTTAAATAAACGTATATATTCTCACCTTTATAGCATCAGAAGGAAGGATGAAAAAATGCTTTGTATAAACATATTAAACAACATGGTGACAAACATTATTTTAATTTTGGTATAGTGGACATTGTGCACACCAATAGCAGAGGAGGTGACTTTAATAATTTATTATTATATAAAGAATTTTGGTGGCAAATACACACGGATGCTTCGACTGTACCAGGTTTAAATGACACTGTATCTGTCAAACCACTACTGGCCTTAAAATGAACTATTTATAAGGTACATTGTTATATGTTTTTCAAACATGTTTTGATATGATCTAGATGTAAATGCCTTTAACATTTTTTCAGTTTTTTAACTTGTTCATTTTATCAATATATATCATATGTAACATTGATTTTAGAAATAATACGAATATTATTTACGATTTTATGAACAGAGAACAATGGTTATAGGATGTGTGTATAGCTTTAAAATTTCAAACTGAATTTTGGCGCCAAAAAGTTATTTAAACAACTGTGATGCAAGCTATGGTGTTCTGAGGAGGCTTGTTGTATTCAAGTGAAAGCGCTTAACCATTCTTTGTTTGTTGGCATTACAATAAACGTTTATTCACTTCTACCTGGTTTCATTGAAGGTGTTGTGGACTGTTATGAGCATTGAATAGAGGTGAATTTCCAAGACACAGAGACGGAATTTTGCACACAGTGCATTTGCTGTTTTTTCTTTTCTAGTTGAACTTTTATGGTTGCTGCACTGTTTGTTTCAGTTGAGTTCTATGTTGGCAGCAGTGATAACAGCTGTGGTGGCTGTCAATCTTTCAATGGCCTCCTTGAGGGGTACTTTTTGCTATGTCCACAGATCGAGGACCCAGATGTTTTTCGCGTTTCTCTGTTTCATTCATCACATTTGGGTTATCCCTGCCAGGGTAGCACTCGGCCAGCCCAAATGCCAAAGGCTTAGTATTTCTGCATCGGTTGTTGTCGCTTCAGGACTGACATCAGGCCGTCAAAGGCAGCCGACGCCATTACTTCAGTCTTTCTTGCTGTGGAGCCCAAAGCAGAAGCAGTTCGCATGAGTGCTGGTTAGACGCTACCCGAGTTTCGTCTACCGATTTGAAGCTGAAGTCTTCTAAAGCTAAGTACCCCGTTGGGGATCCTTTTTTCTTGCACTAACCGATGTCAGAAAAAGTTAACAATTGTCTCGCTTGTGGAAAGCAAATACCACACCGAGACTTTCATTCTTACTGCGTCACTTGTTTAGGCCCAGACCACGACTTCCCCTGCTGTTGCTTCTGTGCTTTGTTCAATGCCAGAACTATCCATCGTCGGGCCCTTATTTTAGCTAGATCTTTTCACTTAGTCCTCGAACTCCGATATGGCTTCGGTAAGCCATCCGACAGCAGATCTTTTGAAAAAATGTAAAGCTAAAGAATAAGACACCCCGCACAGGTCCAGACCTACTAATGACACTTCCGTTAAGATAGTCATCAGTTCTACAGTCCTCAGTGAGGTGCTTTCGCAGCCCCTGGTGCCCGCTTCTGTGGATTCGCAGGCCACTACCGAGACCCTTTCTGAGTCCGGTATGCCCTAGAACTCTTTTTCGACCTAAGGATCCTGCGGTCGTCTCAACCTTGGAGACCTGCTGAGCAGGCACCGGCTTCCGAGGAAGTCCTTCACACTACCGATTCTTGACACAAACAGACGTCTTCTTTGCGACTACCATTCTTTCGAAAACTACAGAGTTTCTTAGGCCCAGGGTACGAACCACACCCAAGAAACCGACAACCCAATCTCAGGCATCTGCTTCCTTGCGTCAGTCTCAAATGCTTAAAATGGCGGAAGACCTTATGTTGATCAGGGGAAGCCAAACTACCCCCTCCAAAAGGAAAAGGGATAGACTGTCCCCTGTCGTTTTATCTGAACAAGAGTCTGATGACTCTGATGTATCTGAATATGAAGACATGCAACCCCTCTATACTTATGAGGATTCTGATGCAGAGGATTCCATCCCTTCCGGCTCTCCCCCAGAGGATATTTTCTTTGGGGAAACCATTCATACCTCAAGGGAGCATTTCCAGTAGGAGAGTCAGGACTACCCTCAGTCTAAAAAGAGACTCAGGGAATTCGTAGATCTTCCACAGCACAGACCCTTGGCCATCCCCCTCAATCCTGGATGTTGAGGATGTTTTCCTGGAATCCAGCTCGACTCCTGTACCCAGAAAACCAGACAGGTACTATAGAGTCCCTGACTCTCACAAATTTCTTTTTAAAAATCCTACTGCTGACCCTGAGGTAATTTCACAAGGGCCTAAAAGGATTAAAGCAACCTCTGCTAAAGAATCCCACCCCCTCAGATAGGGATTCCTGAGCACTAGACAGATGGGGTAAAAAAAAGTATACACCTCTGCTACTCTTGCTATCAGGGCACTAAATTGTCAGTTCCATATGCTAAAATTTCAGCAACATACCCTGGAACTCCTCGAACAAAAAATGTCTTCCTTTCCTGCTTGTGCAAAATCTAAAGAGTTACAAGAGTTAATGCATTCTGCAAGTCAAGTAACTAAACACACCTTGCACTGTGGTTTTGACGCCCTAAAAGCTTCCTGCAAGGCAGCAGTCACTGGATCTGTCATTAGAAGGCATGCATGGCTTAAGGAACAGCCTTTGCCAGACCATGTCAAATCTAAATTGTTGGATGCCCCTTTGCACAAAGCTAACTTATTTGGCACTAAGGCAGAAGAGGTCTTAAAGATGGAAGGAAAAGCAAAATCTATGCAGACAGTTAAGGATTTCTTACAGGTTCAAGTTCAGCAGACATTGTGCCACCAAGCACTGGTCCTTTCCTGCTCCCACTAAGCCTGTCCACCCCGGGGAACCAGAACCCCCCAGACAACAGCCACAGGGAATGCAGAGATCTAAGCAGTGGACTACCTCCACTTCAAAACCAGGGAGTTCTAAGCTGCCCATTTATGGTAAGAACTCACAATGACTCACTTCCCCCACCCCCTCTCTCTGCCCAGCTTCACTTACCCCTAGGAGGAAAACTCTATTTTCACACAAGCACCTGGGCCACCATTGCCAACGACCGCTGGGTTCTCAACATAGTGTCCCAGGGATACAAATTTTCTTTCCACACCCTTCCTACCCCAAAAGGGTTTCCAGGTCTACCTCCAAACGAGTGGGCAGAGACAGAAAAGCAAGTCCTTTTCCTGCTCTCTATGAGGGCAGTAGAACATGTTCCTGTAGAGCAGAGAGGCCAAGGTTTCTACTCCAGAATTTTTCTGGTACCCAGAAAAGAGGGCACCTGACACCTCATCCTCGATCTATCCATTCTAAACACCTTCCTATTGATCCCAAAATTCAAAATGCTCACCCTTCAACAGCTGCTACCCATGCTCTCCAAGGATGCTTGGCTAGCCACCCTAGATATAAAAGAGGCCTACCTCCATATTACTATCAGGGAATCGTGGAGGAAATCTCTCCATTTCAGGGCAGGATCTCAGTGCTTTCAGTTCTCTGCACTTCCCTTTGGCTTATCTACTGCTCCCAAAGTTTTCACAAAATGTCTGGCTCCAGCCATTGCCTTTTGCAGACAAAGGAATATCCATATTTACCCATACTTAGATGACTGCCTAATTCAGGCAGACAGCCAGGAAAAGCTGCTCAAGCACCTGGCCTTTGTAATGTCCCTACTAACCTCCCTAGGGAACACAATCAATGAAAAGAAATCCAAACGGGTGCCCACCCAAAGGATTATATTCCTAGGATCAAGCCTGGACACAGCATCCTAGATGACATTCCTTACACTAGAAAAGCAAAATTTCCTGACAGCCTACTTCTCTCAACTAGCCACCCAGACCCCAGCTATCTGCAAGGACGATCCTGCAAGCTCTGGGGTTCATGGCATCTTGCATGCTACTCATTCCATATGCCAGACTGCATATGAGGAAACTTCAATGGTACCTGAAAAGCCTTTGGTGTCATCACTCTCAAGAACTGGAGACTCTTCTATACCTGTAATTCTTTGCCTCAGAAAGGATTTTCTTTGGGCAACAGCATGCTCCCACAACAAGTGACTACCTTTCTCACCATCCCCTGCCGCCCAGACCCTCATCACAGATGCATCAGACTATGCTTGGAGTGTATACCTGGACAGCAGGTGCATACAGGGCCAATGGAGCCCACAGCTCTGCACATCAACCAAAAAGAGATGATGGCTGTCCAGCATGCCTAGATGGCTTTCAGGCCCCTTCTCTCCCCAGTGGCTCTCCTGATCAAAACAGACAAACACCACTCTAATGTGGTATATCAACAAGCAGAGAGGGACTCGCTGCTATCCCCTATGTAGGCTGGCCATGACCCTTTGGCGCACAGCCTCTGCCATGCAACTCCACCTGTTAGCACAATTCCTATCAGGTTCTCTCAACTCTCTGGCAGACCAATTAAGCAGCAATCTTCTGGACCCACATGAGTGGCAGCGCAACAGAAGAACCTTCACATAATAACTCAGAAATGAGGCACCCCAAAGGTTGACCTCTCTGCCTCCCACACCAACCATCAACTCAGCAAATTCTTCACCAGGGACCATCACTGCATGGCTTGCAAAGTTGATGCCCTGTCCTTCCTTTGGGTCAGTCTATCAGTGTATGCCTTTCTTCCACTACCTCTCATCCCCAGGGTACTGCTCAAAATAAAGGAGGAAAAACTAAGGACAATTCTTATAGATCCAGACTGGCCTCACCAGCACTGGTACCCCTTGCTGCGCAGCCTGTCCCCACTGCCACCATGGCATCTTCCTCAGATTCCAAACCTCCTGACCGAGAGGGAAGGGGAATTCATGCATCCCCAGTTGCAGACACTCAGTTTGGCAGGTTGGCTTATTCCCTAACCCCCCGATCAGTCTGCCAACCTCAGGCAACAGGTTCTAGATGTTGTACGTGAGGCCAGATGCCCTAGCACTAGAAAGTCTTATGCTGACAAATGGAAAAGTTTCTGCACCTGGATTCAGGCTAAGGGAGCCAATATGGCACAGCCCTCCATCCCTCTCATCCTAGATTATTTAGCTGACCTACTATACAGTGGTCTCTCTTAAAATTCATGCCTCTGCTATCTCTGCTCATTTTCCCACTGAGCAGCCCCTTTTCTCACACCCCTTGATCAAACAGTTCCTAAGATTGGCTAGCAACTTAAGGCCACCCAGAAGAGCACCAACCCCAGCTTGGGACCTTAACTTTGTGTTGGAAAAGCTCACGCTGCCCCCCTTCGAACTAGCTTCTTCTGCAGAGCTAAAATTTCTTTCCTGGAAGACGGCTTTCCTTCTGGCCATCACTTCAGCCAAAAGAGTCTCCGAGCTGCAAGCACTCATGGCTGTGGAACCCTTCATCATCTTCCATGCTGACAGGGTATCCCTCAGTACTAACCCAGCCTTCATGCCCAAGGTGGTGTCCAGTATGGCTCTCACCCAATCCATTCATTTGCCCACCTTTTTTCCTAATCCCCACAACAAGGGGGAAGGATCCTGAACTCTCTAGATGTGCACAGACAGCTCAGATTCTATCTAGACAGGACTAAATCCTTCAGAAAGTATGATCAATTGCTGGTTAGCTTTGCTACAGGAGGAGAAGGCAAAGCCATCTCCAAACAAACCATTTCCAAGTGGATAGCACACTGCATCCATTTCTGCTACAAACAACAAGGAAAGCCAAGAGGGTCAGGGCTCACTCTACCAGAGCAGCCTCCACCTCTGCAGCTTTCTTCAGAGGAGTCCCCACCGGGGACATCCTGGAGGCTGTCATCTGGACATCTGTTCGTCTTGCAGGGCATCCTAGCCAGCCTCTAGTTTCCTTGACTGCCTCCACCCATTTCTTCAGCTTTGGGAATCAACCCAAATGTGATGACTGCAGCAGTGAAACACGAAGAACATAGTACAGTTGTGTACACTTACCATAAATGTAGATGTTAGAGTGTATTCACTGTTGCAGTCCTGGTTTCTCTCCCTCCATCCCCCTTTTTTCTCCTCTTTCCTTACAAGGGACATATTGGTATTTACTTTCTACTGGTGGGGTTCTTCCACCAGAACCTGGCTCCTACTTGGGGGCTGCTGACAGGTTAGGGCAAGAAAAACTGATGTAATGGCGTCTGCTGCCTTACTTTATACTACTGACAACCTGACGTCAGTCCTGAAGCGACAGCAACAGGTACAGAAGTACTAATCCTCAAGTATTCAGGCTGGCCTAGAGCTACCCTGGCAGTGATAACCCAAATGTGATGACTTCAACAGTGAATACACTCGAACATCTACATTTATGGTAAGTGTACACATCTGTACTTTCCTCCTTGTGACCTTCTCCTACTTTCTGCAAATCCTTTCCATACCTCCCTTTGAACCTTCGGCTATGGTATCCTTAAAGCTTTTGTCATGGATAACGCTTCTTGATGTCTGTCATGTCAGCCAGGAGAGGTTTGGAACTTAAATCAAGTAAGGAGGTACAGCAGTTAATACTTTTTCTGTCACCTTAAGAGCCAATCTGACCTTCCTGCCCAAGGTTACCTTTAAATCAAATTGAACCAGTCTGTTCATTTGCCAGTTTTCTTTCTAAATTTCAGTAGTAAGTGAGCACATTGTTTGGATGCTTGACTTTGATTTGTTTTGGGTAGGACCAACAATTTCAGAAAATATGCCCATTTGTTTCAGCTTCTAAAAGCAAGACTTGGCAAGCCTGTCTGATAGCATTTTCTTCACGGTGTTCTTCGTGTTTCACTGTTGCATTATATTTGGGTAATCTGCTGGCAGGTTGCCCTGAAACAGTCTTGGGTCCTGCGTCGGTTGCTGTCCCTTCTTCCTTGACGTCAGGTCGTCAGGGGTATAAAACATGCAGCCGATGCCATTACATTAGTCTTTCTTGCTGTGCGGTGCCAGAAGCAGTTTGCAAGGGCCGGTCGGCTGACTCCTGAAATTGTCGTTTTCGAGTTTCAGCTCCGAAGTCTTCAACTTAAAGCTAAGTACCCCGTTGGGGAAACTTTTTCTTGCTCCTTTCTGATGTCAGTAAAAGTTAATAATTGCATTACTTCTGGAAAGCAAATACCTCATAAAGATTTTCATTCGTACTGTATTCCTTGCCTGGGCCCTGACCACGACGTACCTTACTGTCGGTTTTGTGCTTTATTTAATCACCGCACTATCCGTCGTCATTATATTTTTGCCTCTCATTATTTCGGTTCTCTGCTTAATTATCCAGACATGTCGTCGATTAGCCACCTAACTACCGGGATTCCTAAAAAGTGCAAAGATAAAGACAGAGACAGGCTGTTGAGGTCCAACACTGCCAACGACGCTTCTCCTAAGCCAGTCGCCATTTCGTCGGTACTCAGTGAGGCGCTTTTGCAGCCCTTGATAACCTGCTACTTCTGATTCGTAGGTATCTACTGAGACCCATTTAGAGTCCAGTATGCCGTGAGATACTTCACCTATGGAACCCACGGATGTCTCTACTTTGGATGGGCCCGGAGCCGCTGTGCAGGCACCGGCTTCTGAGGGTGTATTCAGGCCTACATATTTGCATATTAAAACGACACCTCCTTCATTACCAAGGCCTAAACCTCGATCCATGTCTAAAAAATTGTCGCTCGGGTCACATGCTCAGGCCCCTATGCCTAAAAAAACAAATGATAAAAGTGGCTGAAGATCTAATAACTCTAATCAGGGGTAGTCAACCCCCCCCCCCCCAAGAGGCCTAGTACTGAGCTTGCTTTATGAATCTTATGATCAGGATTCTGTTTTTTCTGACTTTTCTAATGACCTGGATTTGTCCATACCTACTTATGAGGATTCTGATGCAGAGGATTCTGTTCCCTCTGCTTCCCCTCCTGAGGATTTTTCTTTTGGGGAAACTTTACATACTTTAAGGGAGCATTTCCACTGGGAAAGCCAGGAATTTTCTGATTCTAAAAAGAGGCTTAGGGATTTCCTTCTCCCTCAGCATAGGCCTTTGGATATGCCTCCTGTACTAGACATTGTTGATGTGTTATCGGAATCCAGTTTGGCCCCTGATTCCCTGCCTCCGGCTCCTAGTAAACCTGACTGGTACTACAGGGTTCCTGAGTCCCACAAGTTCCTTTTCAAAAATCCTGTTGCAGATCCAGAAACCATTTCTCAGGGACCCAAGGGCATTAAGGCTTCTACTGCTAAAAATCCTACCCCTTCTGATAGAGACTCCAGGCCGCTGGATAGATGGGGTAAAAAGGTTTATACTTCTGAAACCTTGGCAATCTGAGCTTTAAACTGCCAATTTCATATGTTGAAATATCAACAGCATATTATTGGACTGCTTAAACAGAAAATTATGTTGATTCCTGACTGTGTGGATAATAAAGATTTACAGGATTTAATGCATTCTGCTGAACAAGTTGGAAAACATACTTTGCAATGTGTTTTGATTCTTTACAGGCCTCTTGCAGGGCTATTGTTACTGGGTCTGTGCTTTAGAAAGCATGCTTGGCTTAAGGAGCAGTCTTTGCCTGATCATGTTAAAGCTAAATTGTTGGATGCTCCTTTAAATCAAGACCACCTGTTTGGCAGTAAGGCTGAAGAAGTTCTTAAAAAAGGTGAAAGATAAAGCTAAATCTATGCAAACTGTTAAAGATTTTTTTACAAGTGCAACCTTCAAGATTTAGTAGGCACTGGCCTACTAAGAATTGGTCTTTTCCAGCCCCTTCCAGATCCTCTCAAGCCAAACCCAGGCACAGCAAAAACCCCAGGTTTCAGTCCCAGGGGAGACTCAGAACTAAGCAGTGGGGGGCCTCCACTTCCAAATCTAGAAATAGTAAGACACCCCCCTATGGTAAACGGACTCAATGACTTCCTTTTAACATTCTCAAGCACTTATCTTTTAACTGCCCCTTTGGGGGGAAAGATTGCTCTTCATGCAAAGAACTGGGAACTCATAACCCATGACAAATGGGTTTTAAATATAGTGTCCCAGGGGTATAGATTTCATTTCCACACGTTGCCAACACCAAACAGGTAGCCAGACCTGCAACCAAATCAGTGGGCAGACGCTCAAAAACAAGTACTTTCCCTCTTAAGCATGGGGGGTTATTCAACTGGTACCAGAGGAGGAAAAGGGACAAGGATTCTATTCCAGGCTTTTTCTGGTACCCAGAAAAGACAAATCATGGCATCCATTCCTGGACCTGTCTACTCTAAACACCTTTCTGGAGATTCCAAAATTCAGGATGCTGACTCTTCACCAGTTACTTGCTATGCTAGGCAAAGACGCCTGGTTGGCAACTCTAGATTTAAGAGGCATACCTGCACATCCCAACCAGGGAATCTTGCAGAAGGTGCCTTCGCTTCAAAGCAGGCTACTTGCATTATCAGTTCTCTGCACTGCCCTTTGACTTGTCTACTGCGCCCAGGGTATTCACAAAGTGCCTAGCTCCAGTGATTGCATTTTGCAGGCAAAGAAATATTCAGATATATCCATACCTGGACAGTTGTCTAATTCGGGCAGAAAACCAGGGCATACTTTTAAATCATCTGGCGTTTGTATAAAGGGTTCTAACTTGTCTGGGGTACACCATAAATGAAAAGAAATCACAACTGGTACCCCCTCAACAGATTACATTCCTGAGTGCAAGCTTGAACACAACTGCCCAGATGGCTTTCCTCATGCCAGAGAAGCAAATTAATTTGGTAACTTCAAACAAGTGGCCACAAAAACCCTGCTATCTGCAAGACAAATACTGCAAGCCTTGGAGTTCATGGCCTCCTGCATTCTTCTAATTCCATATGCAAGACTGCATATGAGGAAATTACAGTGGTATCTAAAAAGTCTATGGAGTCAACATTGTCACAGCCTGTAAACTAATTCCTATCATACCTTGCCTACGCCTGGAGTTCCTATGGTGGGCAGAGGCCTGCCACCAAAACAAGGGACTACCTTTCACACTACCTCCCCTGCCAAATGAGCCCCCCATGCATAGTCTGATGCATCTGTAGTTAGGGTTTGGGCAGCAGAAGGGCAAATGGAACGCAAATCAAATGCTCCCACATATCAATCAAAAAGAAATGTTAACTGTACAGAATGCTCTGACAGCCTTCAAGGACTACATTCTTCCTGGACAACTAATGGTAAAGACGGACACCACGGTTATGTGGTACATAAACAAGCAGGGGGGTACACATTCCTACCCCTTCTGCAGACTAGCCATGGCATTGTGGAACACAGCCTTGAGCTACCAAGTGAACCTGCAAGCTCAATTCCTGCCAAAAAAATTGAATACACTGGCAGACGGACCAAGCAGAAACCTCATGGACCCACACGAGTGGAAACTGGAACCATGGATTTTCAACATGTTGGCAAGTGAATGGAGGAATCCCAGGCATAGACTTATTTGCCTCCCCCCAGAACTACCAGTTGGACAAGTTTTGCACAAGGACTCCCCACAAACAAGCCTGGAAAGTGGATGCTCTGTCCTTCAGCTGGTCAAACCCATCAGTCTATGCCTTTCCCCTCTCTGCCTCTGCTCTCCAAAGTTCTACTAAAAGTCAAACAGGACAAACCAAGGATGATTTTAATTGCTCCAGACTGTCCGCGCCAACACTGGTACCCTCTCCTGCGCAGTGTGTTGCAAATATCTCCATGGCACCTGCCTCCGACCTCTTTCCTGCTGTCTCAGCAGGAGAAACAAATTCTGCACCCTCAGCTTCCAACATTGAACCTTACAGCCTGGCTAATCACTTAAATTCATCCTTATCATCCCTCAGTAAACCTGTGATGGATGTCATCTTGGAAGCAAGGAGACCTAGTACTAGAAAATCTTATGCTGACAAATGGAAAAGATTCTGTGCCTGGAACCAGTCTTTAGGGATGAGCACAGCAGCGCCCAGTTTACCTCAGATTTTGCAGTACTTAACTGAGATGCTTCACAAGGACCTGTCTTTTTTTCCTCCATTAAAATCCACGCCTCAGCTATTTCAGCTCACTATAACACAGAACCCACCCCTCTTCTCTCATTCTCTGCTCAAGCAGTATCTCAGAGGTGCAAAAAACTTGAGACCACCCAGGAGAGTTCCTACCCCTGTCTGGGACCTTAACTTTGTTTTGGAGAAACTCACTCTACCTCCTTTCGAGCCAGATGCTACAGCAGTCTAAAATTTTTCTTCTTGGAAAACAGCCTTCCTTTTAGCAATCACTTCAGCTAGAAGGATATCTGAATTACAGGCCCTTATGGCAGTGGTGCCTTTCATCATCTTTCATGCGGACAGGATATCTCTCAGGATCAATCCATCCTTTATGCCCAGGGTGGTTTCCAGTGTGGCTGTTAATCAGTCCATTCATTTTGCCAGCCTTCTTTCCCCATCCACAGAACAAAGGGGAACGGATTCTGCATTCTTTGGATGTGCACAGACGACAGGGCTACATCTCGAAGAAAATCTGAACAATTGCTGGTAGCATTTGCTGCAGGGGCAGAGGGGAAGGCTATTTTCAAAACAAACCACTTCTAAGTGAATAAGCCATTGCATTAATTTCTGCTATAAGCATCATGGAAAACCTATCTTCCAGGGGAGCAGATCTCACTCCACCAGAGCTGCATCTACTTCTGCAGCCTTTCTCAGAGGTGTTCCTACCAGGGATATCCTAGAAGCTGCTACCTGGAGTTCTGTACATACTTTCACCAAGCATTATCATTTACCAATTTTCTCTAAATCCAGAGCTGGCTTTGCCACTGCTGTCTTGCAGGGCGTTATAGTTGGCCCTAATGCTGTATAAACTCCTCCTCCCAACCATAGCTTTGGGAATCTACCCAAATGTAATGACTGCAACAGTGAAACATGAAGAACATAGTACTATTGTGTACACTTACCATAAATGTAGATGTTCGAGTGCATTCACTGTTGCAGTCCTGGATGTCCTTCATGGATGCATCTGCAGTCATAACAAATGGGTTGTCCTGTCATCAGGCAGCCCTTCGGTCGGCCGGATTCCAAAGTTCGGGTCCGGCTTCGGCTGATGTCGCACTTCACCCGACGTCATCTCTGCTGGTCTTCGGGTATAAAGGCATCAGCCGACGCCATTTTCCTCAGTCTTTCTTGCCGCGTGGCGCCCGAAGCAGAAGCTGTTCGCAAGTGCCGGTCGGTCAGATCCAGAGATTACTACTACCGAATACTACTTCGAAGACTTCTAAAAGCTAAGTACCCGTTGGGACTCTTTCTTGCCTCAGCCGATGTCAGAAAAAGTCAATAACTGTTTAACTTGTGGGAAACAAATACCTCATAAAGATTTCCACTCTTACTGTTTGCCTTGCTTAGGCCCAGACCACGACGTAGCAGCCTGTTCGGCCTGTGCTTCTTCAACCGAAACGCTTAGGCCGGGTCGGAGTTTGCTGAACAGTTTTTCGCTCAGATTTTGCGTACATTATGCCGCCGGATCCTCCGACTACCCAAATTGTTAAAAGCAAAGAAAAGACCGACACTCGCGGTCCGCGGTTTCGGCCGAAACCACGGTTAAGCAAGCCGCGAGTGTCTCGGTTTCGGCCGAAACCGAGAAAACTGGTCACTCTTCAGCCGAATCCATGACTACTACTGAGGCCCCTGCTACCTTATCTGAATCAGCCTCAGAAATTTTGTCTACAACTGTGGTTCCTACTGATTTATCAGACACCATCCCTTTGGATATCTCTACCCCAGCACGTGGTGCTGCTAGGCCTCCTGCAGCCATGTCTATTAAGGCCTTTGCCAGGGCTAAAGCAGCCAAATCAGCTAAATCAGTGCCTGTTAAACCACCCTCTCTCAGGCCCACTTCTAGTTCACAAATGCTTACTTTGGCAGAAGATTTAATATCCTTAATTAGGGGATCCCAATCTCACCCAGACAGGGCTTCTCAGCCCCCAGGTAATCCACCTACCTACCTTCTTTCCAAATCCACAAAACAGAGGTGAAAGAATAATGCATACCTTGGATGTACATAGACAGTTACGCTACTACCTGGACAGAACCAAAGGTAACAGAAAAACTGACCAGCTCTTTGTAGCCTATGCAACAGGAAGGGAAGGAAAAGCAATTTCCAAACAGACAATCTCCAAATGGGTAGGAAATTGCATAAGATTCTGTTACTCCTACCATGGAAAACCAATTCCACAGAACATAAGACCTCACTCAACAAGGGCTACAGCCACTACCACAGCTTTCTTAAGAGGAGTGGCAACCAAGGACATTATTGAGGCGGCTACTTGGACCTCCGTGCATACATTTGCCAAGCATTATAATTTACCTCTTTATTCTAGATCCCGAGCAGGGTTTGCCACTGCTGTACTGCAAGGGATCCTGACTACACCATAACTTTTATTCCTCCTCCCCTAGTTTGGCTATGGTATTCTACCCATTTGTTATGACTGCAGATGCATCCATGAAGGACATAGTACAGTTTTGTACCTACCATAAATGTAGATGTCCGAACTGGATAGCATCTGCAGTCAGGATTACCCTCCCTCCTTCCCCTCTGTGGTACTCCTAGGGTATTTACCCTCCTAATAGCTAGCTAGGTGGGGAGTCTCTTATGGTGTATTTGGTTGTATATATGTACATACATGTTATTTTTTGCGTTTGCCTTCTACTATTTTGGAAACATTGGCATCTATCCAAAATTTAGCTTTCCAGGAGGGCAATTGGCATCTGGGGCAAGAAACACTGAGGAAAATGGCGTCGGCTGATGCCTTTATACCCGAAGACCAGCAGAGATGACGTCGGGTGAAGTGCGACATCAGCTGAAGCCGGACCCGGACTTTGGAATCCGGCCGACCGAAGGGCTGCCTGACGACAGGACAACCCATTTGTTATGACTGCAGATGCTATCCAGTTCGGACATCTACATTTATGGTAGGTACAAAACTGTATTTTACCCTCCCTCCAGCCCCCTAGTTTTTTCTGGCTATACCTCTATTTTCTTTTACTATGCTTAAAAGCCTTTTTGGTGTATTTGCTTTTGGTTGAAGGTCTACTTTTGTGT
Organism: Protopterus annectens; assembly: GCF_019279795.1. NCBI lineage: Eukaryota > Metazoa > Chordata > Ceratodontiformes > Protopteridae > Protopterus > Protopterus annectens. The sequence continues at coordinate 293,122,438 of NC_056726.1, read as the reverse complement.
TTTTGTGTTTATTTGCTCCCCATTAGGGGGGCACCTGACATATGGGGCAAGAAAAACTAATGTAATGGGCGTCAGCTGCATGTTTTATACCCCTGACGTCATAGAAGAAGGGACAGCAACTGACGCAGGACCCAAGACTTTGTTAATCAGGTCGACTGAAGGCAGCCTGCCAGCAGATTACCCAAATGTAATGACTGCAACAGTGAATACACTCTAACATCTACATTTATGGTAAGTGTACACAACTGTACTTTCTTGAAAGGAATTCAGAGCTTAAAAGGTCATTCCACAAGGTGCAGTAGCTACCTCAACTACCTTTTTCTTGCAGGCTTCTATTGATATTTGTGCTCAGTTAGCTGGTCTAATAGTCGCACCTTTGTGTTCCATCACAAGCTAGACATAAGGTCCAGATCTAGAGCTTCTTTCAGTTACACTGTTATGCAGAATGTTCTAGTGTTTCCCTAGGGTTTTAGTGACTGGGGACTTTGAGACAAGACTGGTAAGGCAACATCGGATATGAAAGTTATGGTACTTACCATAACTACAGATCCGTGTTTTATAGGTTCGTAGGTAGGTACTAGGCTATCTGCCCTAGGGCATTTACAAGCCTAGCCAGAATGTGTTGGCTTTCGCCTCCCTTTTAGATTTTATTAGATTCCTGAGCCTCGGTCCAGCAGGGCCATAGACGTGATCCCAGGAGTAAATTTACGATATCCCATCCACTCGTCAAGATTTCTCTTGAAGAGGGTCAGTGAGGGGCTCTGCCTAACATGGATTGGGATTCTATTCCAGAGCGAGGGAAGCCTCTGGGATATGAATCTATCCCTCCAGCGTGTCCTGTTTATTGTTGTGCTGAGGTTTAAATCCATGGAACGTGTAGTTCTAAGGGATTTGGTTTTCTTGAGGTGGAGCATGTCCATTAATTCCAGGTTAGACATGGCCTTGTACGTCTGGCAGAGATCACCTCTGAGTAGGCGGTAAGCAACTGAGTAGAGCTGGAGTTTCTTTAGTCAAGCTGCATAGGGCATCTGTTTGAGGCCCACTATCCTCTTGGTGAGGTACTTCTAGGATCTTTCCAGCTGTTGCAGTTGTCGGGTAAGGTACATCCCAAATTGGGCATTGTACTCTATTATGGGCCTGATGAACAATAAGTAGAGGGGCACAATGACCTCTCTTGATGTAGATGTTAACCCTTTCCTGATTAGGTGGGCTATATAGAAGATTTTTCTAACCACTTTGGCAATGTGATTATCGAAGGAGAGGTTACTATCTACTTGGGTCCCCAGATCCCTAATTACATCTTCCGTACTTAGTGGATTACCACCTATGTGGTAGTTCGTGGGCACTTTGGTTTTCCCAAAGGGGATGACTGTGCACTTTTTGGCATTTAGCTTGAGGCCATGGTTCTGACACCAGATATTCGTCTCTGTAAGACCCTTCTGGAGGATGTCTGTGTCAGCCGTAGAGTTGATTATGGCTCCCAGTTTGCAGTCATGTGCAAACTTGGTCAGCCATAGTCCTCCCGTGCTTGCCTGTACTTCAGAAAAGTATATACCGAACAAGAGGGGTCCCAGGACTGAGCCCTGTGGGACACCACTTGTAACCGGTTTGGAGTTGGACATGGTACCCACAACTCTGACCTTATGAGTTCTATCCGTGAGCCAGTTTGCAACCCAACTCGTGACATAAGGGTTAATGTTCAAGCTGGTAAGCTTATCTATAATGCCAGAGTGGGGTATTGTGTCAAAGGCCTTTGCAAGGTCTAGGTAGGCTGTGTGGACTACCTTTCTCTTGTCTATGGCCGTGGTAACTGTTTCAAAGTAGTCTACTAGGTTTAAGAGGCAAGTTCTGCCTTTAACAAAGCCGAATTGGGTAGGGTCCAGTGTCTGGAGTTTCCCAATGTCTTTGTTTATGAGATCCATGATGATGCGCTCCATAGCCTTGCATACTAGGCTAGTCAGGCTGATAGGGCGATAGTTCCCGAAATCCGTTGTGGTGCCACCTTTGTGGAGCGGGATAACTGTTGCTGTACGCCATTCTTTGGGTACATATCCTGTAGTAAGGCTGAGTTTGAACAGTGAATTTATGTGAGGGTTTAGTTCTTTTTGGAGCTCGTGTAAGACGCAGCCTGGGATACCATCTGGTCCCATTGATGCTGTGTTTTTGGCATTGGAGAGGGCTGTTTTCACCTGTGTGTCTGTGATGTCTGGGGGGGGTCTACATTCTTCTGGGATGGACACGGGCCCTTTTGGGGGTGGGGGGGGTAAAGTTTGCACAGAACCTGTCAGCCAGGATGTTGGCAATGTCAGTGGGTTCAGTGTATTTTTTTGCCATTTTGCACCAGCTCAGAGCAGATCTGAGAGTTGCCACCTAGATTCTTGGCATAGCTAAAGAAGGCCTTGTAATTATCTTTAGAGTCTTTGGCAATTTTTCTTTCGAAGCTGGCCTTGGATGATTTTATGAGGGATCGTAGTTTCTTGCCAGTACTGATCAGGGATGCCTTCCCTTTTTGGGATTTTGCTCTATCATGTAGTAGTTTCCTCCTGTTGTATAGCTTATTTATGGCCGGGGTCCACCAAACTGGTCTCCTCTTTTTTTTGGAGGAGTGAGTCTTGGTTTTACTTGGGATGGCTCAGTCCATACATCCTAGGTGCTCATAGAATGTATTTGTAAAGGATTCTGCGGTTTGGGCAGCATTTTCCATTAGCCCGGGGGCTTTGAAACATTCCACCTCTGTCTTGAGAAGTGTGAAGTTTGCTTTTGAGAAATTTTTCACAGTGGTTTCCTTGACTGGGGGTGGGGTCGGATGTGGATGTCCAGTGTGATTAGTTTATGGTCTGATCTTACCAACGAGGGGTTTACCTCTGGTGTGGAGCATTGAGCCCCCATGTTGGTGATGACCAGGTCCAGTATGTTGTCACCTCTTGTGGGAGTGGTGACCAGTTGTTCCAGGGCGTTTGAGTTTATAAACTCCATGAAACATTGGGCAAAGGAGTTGGGACTTGAGTAGTTTTCCCAATCAATGTTTGGGTAGTTGAAATCACCCAATGTCATGGTGTTTGGTGAAACCTTCATATTCTCCATTGTTTTCAGGAATGCCGAGTGGGGGTCCTGAGACAAGGTGGTTGATCTGTAGCAAGCTACAAACTGAAAAGCAGCTTTGCCCACTGTTAGTTGCACATGGATGGTCTCCAAGGCCTCGTGCAGTGCCACTAACCTGGAGGTGTGGGTATCCTTGATGAAGATGGATACACCCCCCGCCTTTTCTATTTCGGTCCAGGTTCTGGGGCCGAAAGGTATGGTATGAGTTATAGCCCGGTGCTGGGGTGCTCTCTGGAGCCTTGAACCAGGTTTCTGTTACTGCACAGATATCAGTTTTCTCCATACTGAGGAGTGCCTCGAGTGCGTGCATTTTTAGGTTTAGACTTCTGGCATTGAGTAGCATTATCCTTAGTTTTTTGTTTCTTGTGTTGTCTATGGAGGTGGGTTTGTTTTTTGAGCCTTGCCTAAAAAAGGCACTTTGGGGGTGGCAAGAGCCTTAGCCAGTATTCGAAAGCCCAAGGGTGACAGGTGCAAGCCGTCTCTAGCGTAGCAATGTGGCTTGTCAAGCATGTCATCCCAGGCTGACAGACACTGGATCCCCTTTGAATGACACCAATAATTTAGCCAATTGTTAAAATTGATCATTTTGTCTTTATACTGTGGCATCATTCTTGGTGAGGGCAAGACGCTACTCAGGGTCATACCGGCCTGGGCTACATGATCAGAGATCTCCTGTATGTCTCTCTTCATATAGTCCAGGGAGGTGCGTCTCAGGTCATTCACACCAACATGGACAATGACAGAGTCATATTTGTACTTGCTTTGGAGTGACCTGAGTGCTTGTGTTATGTGGCGGATCCTGGCACCCGACAGGCAGCTTACAGTGACCTTCTCCTTGTTCTTTCTGATTAGCGGGACGTCAGTGTGCCTGACAACAGAGTCTCCTATTACTAGTGTATTTGGTGTGTTATTTAGCCTTAAGGGCTGCAATTGTGTGGTGCACAGACTTTGTGAAGCATGTGATACGTGAATATTGTTGTGTGGTAGCGATTGCTTGGATGTTTGCTTTGGAGGTCTCTGCTGCTTTGGCAGATTTTTATTTAGAGCCTCCAAGTACGTTTTTGTGTGTTTGTGTCCTGTTTGCTGGTGTAGATACGATTGGTCTATGTGAGACTGGTTGTGTGGTGCGAGTGGTTCCCTTCTCCTCCTGACTGGCTGTTCCAGTCTTGAGTTGAGAGACCTTGGCCTCCAGTTTGGTTGTATAGTTGCATCTCTCACATACATTTGAGTTTCTTGGAAGGAGGAGAGAGTTGTCTGTGTACATGAGGCAATTGTAACATTGCCTCAAGATTCCCAGATTCACCAGCTGGACTGGAGTGTAGACCTGAAACTGCCCTTTGGACATGCCTGAATAGTTTAATGAACTGTTTTATTGATTGTCCGGATGGGATGAATAGGGAGCCTTTTACTTCTATATAGTATAAGGAGGGGGGTGCAGTGCTAGCGTTTGTTGGTGCTTACTGAGAAATTTGAGCAAGTGATGGGCTGTAAAAGGAAGGTTGAGTGCTTACTTTGAGAGTTTGACTAGTTCTAAGGGAAAAATTGAAGAGCAGACTTTGTGGAGCCGGGAATAGTTTAAACCTGCGTAACCAGTGCTGCGCGGTGCGTAAAACTGCGCAAATGCAGGTTTTAAAGCAGGGAGATTGAAAGAGATAGGAATTAACCGTAAATGGCCAATAAGCTACTAGTTGCTGGGCTGAGACCACTCCTCCAGGGACAGATAGACTGCTCAAAGCTCCCCACTCTCACTGGTGAACAGAGAAGCTTCCTCCTATCCAAGTATGCATCCCATGTCAGCCATCCCTCTGTCTGTGCCCCCTCCAAATTTTCACTTCAACATTGAGTGCTCCCAAATGGCCTTTGTGATCTGGCCTCGAAGCTTGTTTTTGAGGATCCCTTTTTTGCATCCTCTCTTCCTGGTCCTCCTATTTCTTCATGATTATAGTACATGGTACTTCAATTATGAAAAGTTCTCCGCATCAGTAATTTTTGGCAGAAGTTTTACGCCGGATGCCCTTCCTGACGCAACCCTCCCCATTTATCCGGGCTTAGGACCGGCACAAAGAAATGCACTGGCTTGTGCATCCCCAGTGGCTGGATAAAACTGATTAGTCACAGCTTGAAGTTATGGGAAAGAGTAGTGGAAGCAAGGTTAAGAAGGGAGGTGATGATTAGTGATCAGCAGTATGGTTTCATGCCAGGAAAGAGCACTACAGATGCAATGTTTGCTCTGAGAGTGTTGTTGGAGAAATACAGAGAAGGTCAGAAGGAGTTGCATTGTGTCTTTGTAGACTTGGAGAAAAGCATATGACAGGGTGCCTAGAGAAGAGTTGTGGTATTGTATGAGGAAGTCGGGAGTGGCAGAGAAGTATGTAAGAGTGGTACAGGATATGTACGAGGGTAGTGTGACAGTGGTGAGGACTGCAGTGGGAGTGACAGATCCATTTAAGGTGGAGGTGGGATTACATCAAGGATCAGCTGAGTCCTTTCTTATTTGCAGTGGTGATGGACAGGTTGATAGATGAGATCAGACAGGAGGCCCCGTGGACTATGATGTTTGCAGATTACATTGTGATCTGTAGTGAGAGTAGGAATCAGGTTGAGGAGACTCTGGAGAGGTGTAGATATGCTCTAGAGAGCAGAGGAATGAAGGTCAGCAGGGCTAAGACAGAATATATGTGTGTAAATGAGAGGGAGGGTAGAGGAATAGTGAGGATGCAGGGAGTAGAGTTGGTAAAGGTGGACGAGTTTAAGTACTTGGGATCAACAGTTCAGAGTAATGGTGAATGTGGAAGAGAGGTGAAGAAGAGAGTACAGGCAGGGTGGAATGGGTGGAGATGAGTGTCAGGAGTGATTTGTGACAAACGGGTACCAGTAAGAGTGAAAGGGAAGGTCTACAAGAGGGTAGTGAGACCAGCTATGTTATATGGGTTGGAGACAGTGGCATTGACAAAAAGGCAGGAGTCAGAGCTGGATGTGGCTGAGTTAAAGATGTTAAGATTTGCACTCGGTGTGACTAGGATGGATAGGATTAGGAATCAGTATATTAGAGGGTCAGCTCATGTTGGACAGTTTGGAGACAAAGCAAGAGAAACGAGATTGCGTTGGTTTGGACATGTGCTGAGGAGGGATGATGGGTATATTGGGAAAAAGATGCTAAGGATGGAGCTGCCACGTAAGAGGAATAGAGGAAGGCCTAAGATGAGGTTTATGGACGTGGTGAGATAGGACATGCAGGCGGTTGGTGTGACAGAGCAAGATGCAGAGGATAGGAAGAAATGGAAAGAGATGATCCGCTGTGGCGACCCCTAACGGGAAAAGCCGAAAGAGAATGATGATGATAGTACATGGTACTTCAAGGACTATCTTCAAAGGAGAAACTCAACCCGAAGAGAGGGTGCTGCAGTAGGGGTAGGGGCTTATGGATAGCATAGGAGCAGCTTAGTCTAAAGATAGAGTATGGTTAGTTTTAGATCAGAGTCTGATCCAGGAACCCAGAGGTTGAGACAGACTAATTCAGACAACATGGATCTGTTGTTACAGTCAGTAAGTATATAACTTTCATTGTGGTGATGCCCTGTCGCGCCTTTATTCTTAACTAGTTGAGGTTCAGAACCGATCCTCAGTTTCAACTCAGCCTTATACAAATGCTTGAGATCTTCTACTAGCTCGTGGCTTATACCCTTTCTCATCGTGCTGTAAGAAAGCTCCCCAGATCTCGTTTGCTGCTAAACAAGATCAGGTGCTTCCTACTGGCTATGGCTAAGTGGAATTTTCTTATTTTCCTCTTTTGGATAACTGTCAGTTTTTTATTAGTGTTACATTCTAGTTAGTGTTTAAGCAGATTTAGTGTGTTCGCTTTTGCTGTTGGCCATCGCTTTTCTTCTCAAGGCCTTTCTCTTACCCTATCCAGGCTTAAATTTTATTTTCTTAAGCCCGTTTTTAGTTAGAGGGCTTCCTTCCTTCCTTTTAACTATATAGGCAGGCTCGTTTAAGTTAGAGAACTGTTTTGGCCTTGAGGATTTTTCCCCTTGTTTTTCCTCTTTAAGTTACCAGGCTAGCTCGTTTAAATCGGAGGGCTGCCTTTGCCCATTTAAATTAGAGGGCCTTTTTTTCCCTTTATAGTTGGCGTTATACTTGTTTCTATTAAAAAAAAATGTTGCAGTACTTTATATATAGGTACTTTGTTGTAGTTTATTAGCTTTCCTGTTGCTGATTAGTACGATGGCACTCTAAGAATATTATACCCTCCGGGTTTAAGAAATGTGTTAAGTGCAGCCAAAAAATGTCCGTTACTGAAGGACATAGAGTTTGCGTGTACTTTCATGGAGCGGTACACCTTCAGGAGTCTTGTGCCATATGTAGCTAGTAGAAGACCTCAAGTTTTGTATAACGCCGAGTCAGAACCGAGGATCGGTTCCAAACCCCAACCAGTTAAAAATGAAGGCGAGATGTGCAACACACATGGAACGTTATGGTGAGCACATTGCTTCTTTTCTTTTGCACTCTTGCCACAAGTCAACAAGTTGCTTGAAAACCACATTAGTCAAAATGTGCATTCATCAAAGAAGGTTGCTGCCCTCAGACATGTACCACTCAGTCTTTTGTGCAGCGGACTGTTCTGAATCGGTCTGTTTTCATGATTTTTTCTCCTTACCATAGTGGTTGTTGACATTAATCTCATTTTCATGTTAGGAGTCATTTTTCCTTAGCTGTTAACCTGGACCTTTTTCTTCATTCTAAGCATAAGAAAAAATATGAATTGGGTGATGTTATAAATGTCTGTGTGCGAGTGAAATACTTCCTCTTATTGCCTTCTTGAGCAAGCCTTCATTGCGTGTTTGTACTTGAACACAGGTATGACAGTATATGGATGGGTCAGGAACCCATGACCAAGCAAGTCTGTCTTGCATTTACCCTTAAGAACAGTCCATTAGTAATGTATATATTGTATTCCTTCCCCCCCTTGAGCAGATAAGAGACCTCTGTTCCCTCAGTCCATTCTTCTTTTCCATTTCCTGTGGTGCTTCTCAAACCTGGTTCAGTAGGGCTGTATTCACACAAAACATGTGTACCAGCAAAGGCATCCTAAAGTTACTGAACTTGTATTTTTTCCCCCCCAAGTACAGCTTTCATCACTCTTGCATTCCAGTTGCATCTAAGGTTTCCATGTACAGTACATTTAAAGTTTGAATGAATTATGCATTTAAAAAACACCAACTTGCTCTTGCTTTGTCTAAAACTTCAACTACAGGATACTGGTTATGCTTCTTACTACCCTTTGAACCAGATTCTTCTGTGAACTTAATCTTTCATTTTGAAAGCTATTTTCATTGTGGTGGTAACTTTAAGAATAATTTCCTAAACTGCATGCTTTTATGTGTAGCAAACCATGCATTTTTTTACAGTGTCAGGGCAGCTCCGAGAGGCCATCTATTCTCTTTTTAAGAAATGTATCTGTTTATCGTAACCAGTCCATACAGTTGTCAGTCGTTTTTGCACAGCAGGAAAATGAAATGGGAAGGCTAATGATGCCCTGACATTTGCAGTATTATGGACGTATGGATTGTCACCACTGATGTCAGTTCAGGGTACCAAAACTTTACCTTCTTGAGGTTTTTGTGTGCATGACCTCAACTCGTATTCTTTGGGATATAAACATAGCTGTACAAGCGTGGATTCCCAGACTGTCTCACTGCCAGCCTGAACACAGGGTCATACAGCCATCAGACTGATCTTCATTTATTCATTGGTACCTTTGCTTTGATTGTTTATCCAGATAAGTGTCCTGTTGGCGAACCTTCTTTTTTATTTATGCTGTTTTGTTGAAAGTTATTAGATGTCTGCTAGGAGGGGTAAATGCTAGTGCAGTAGGCAGATTCCGTACAAGGTTTTGCATACTCAATGTCTTTTTTGCCTAGGAGCAGAACACAATCACAGGTCTTGCTCAATCAGATCTGTGTTCATTCCAAAAACTCTTTGGTTGAGACTTCACTCTCAACATCTTTCTAGAGACCCAGCATCTTAAACGCTTGGCACAGTCCAAGATGGCTGACTGCATCCGTGGACATTCTTCTACCACGAAGAAAAAGCTGAAGAGGCTTTGAATGGATCCGTAGTCCATTTCAGACTCAGACATACCTGCTGAGATTCCAGAACCTGCAGTATATCAAGTTACCTCTGTTGCTCATTACCAAGATCCCATCAGAGGCCAATATGGCTCCCGAGTCCTTTTAGACTGCTGATACAGCCAGTGAACTGCAACTCATTTTTTAAGGGACCTTGTGGCTTCCCTCCAGTTCTGTCCATTCTCTAGACTATTCCTCTCCTGCATTCTCCAGGACAAATTTCTTCCAATGGAGAGGACTCCCTTTCACGAGATTCCCCTATTGAGGAAGCTTCCTTTGGGGAGACTGTCTAGAACATGATGAATCACTTTGGATGGGAATCTACTCAGATTTCTGATCAGAAGAGGTATTAGCCTCTTGGAGATGGGTACCCCTGCCTCTTCTCCAGTCTGTCCTGTCCTTGATGCTTTCCAGGATGCCTTTCAGTCCACCTCTTCTGCACCTGATTCTTGATTACCAGCTCCTAAAAGACCAGACAGGCTTTACAAAGTACCTGATGACCTAAAATATTTATACAGGAATCCATTGGCAGACCCCTCTACAGTATCTCTTTAAATAAGCTGTCTAAGCTTTTGCCTAGTGCTAATGCCGTACTTGTAGACAAAGATAGCAGAGCTATGGATAGATGGAGAAAGAAGGTTTACACCTCTGCTGCCCTTGGTTTTAGGACAATTATCTACCAGACTTAAATGACAAAGCACTTGATCTCTGTCTTGCATTCTTTAAAGTTATGCTAGAGCCTCCTACAGCAGAGTCTAACTTCTAGTTAAAAGTATTAACATCTTTGCACTAAGATTTAGCTACGAATAAGAACTATTTATATGCACACCCTGAACAGACACCAACCTGAACAGCAACAGGAAAAACAATGCTCCTACTTGAGTGAACCTGCAAGCTACCCTAAAAACTGGGTCTATATCACTTTGATGAAATGGCAGAAGTTCGAACACCATGTGTTCAAACGTCCAACCTCGAAGTGCACAACCATCGAAGGCTTAGAACAGGGGGAAAAAAATCACTGTTCCAAGAAAACACACATGCAACACAAGCACACCAAAAAAACAGCAATCCACACACACACACTTAAAATCCTACATATAACCCTGCACTAAACTGTACATACACTACTATCTATCCACTTACCTTAACCCAAACCCTAAGGTCTGTCACTATTGCACACTCACCTGACCCACGCCCTAACCCTAACTCACCTGCCCTAACCCTAAAGTCTGTCATTATCGCACACTCACCCGCGCCCTAACCCTAACGTCCGCACAATCGCACACTTACCTGAACCAGACCCGTAACTTTACACCACAGTGCTGAAAATAGCGAAGCCACAAACGGCCAACCGTATTCTTTCCGTAGGAAAAAATTTGGTGTTCTGCAGCTTCGCTATTTTCAGCGTTCGCTGTTTTGGGTTCAATATTAGAACATTCGATGTTTTCAAACTTCGATGTTCTAATATAGACCCCCTAAAAACTATAGATCAATAACTTGACTTACAACGACGTCTAAACTATACACTGGAATTGATGCCAACAGAGTTTTTAGTAATTTAGAAGAAAACTCAATTATGGCAGTAGAACAAAAGGGCAATAAAAGAAAGTTGTGGAAAAAAGGATCATTTGTTGTTAAAGTCATAGTGGGGAGCTGTAAAAAGAAGTCTCTAAGTATGGCATGGATGGACTATAAAAAAGCATTTGATAGAATCCCACATTCATGGATAAGTGTTCTTAAAATGCATAAGATAACACCCTACACTGATCAACTACATTACAGTGGCAGACCACTTTGCAATTAAGCCATGCTAAAGGACAAATTATTATTCCAGGGATAAAAATTCAAAGGGGATATTCCAGGGTAACTCTGTTACCGCTGTTATTCTGTCTTGTCCTTAACCCATTATGCTGTCTACTTAACAGCTTAGGCCATGGCTATAATTTGGTTCCTAGAAAACAAAGTGTCAAGACTTCTCATCTTCTCTTTGTTGATTTAAAACTGTATAGCTCATCAGATGAGGAACTGAAAGCACAACTGCAAGCTGTCAAAAACGTTTTCATATGATCTAAGAATGTCATTTGGTCTTGATAAAGGTGCAAAAGCAACCTTTAAAGCAGGAAAACTGCTACACCAAGAAAAATTAGTTTGGGACAAGAATGTGATATAAAAGGAAGTGAGCAAGAGGGAGTATATAAATATTTGGGAATTAATGAAGGATCAACAGTAAAACATGAACAAATGCAAATAAAACTTAGTAAGGAATACTTTAGAAGACTTGATCTTGAAAACAGTGTTGACATCTAGGAACAAAATTCAAGCTATAAATCAATTTGCTCTTCGTGTCTTAACATACAGTTTGAATTATTGGCTGGCCCCAAAACGTGTTTGGTAGATTGAGACAGGAAAACAAGGATGCTTCATGCTCACCAAATGATCTATAAAAAATCAGTGCATACCAAGATTATATAGTACCCGTTCCGAAGGAGAGATGGGCCTTGCTGAAATTGATTGCATGTATAGATCTACAATTGTGGGACTGCACTCGCATCTTGCTGACCTCACAAGACCCAAACTTAGTAAAAGTTTTGAAACATGGAGAGAATCTAAAATGATGTCTCTGTTTTAGCAGAGGGAAAATCAGGCAGCAACTGAGTGTGCCAAAAAACAAAAGAAAGGGAAGAAATAGCCAGGGAATTGTTATGGCTAGGCTTGTATAGGCTCTAGGGCCAATAGCCTAGTACCAACCTATGAAGAATGTAAGGTGAAAAACCAGATGATAAGGCAAGACATGTGGAAAATGCACAAGTATAGTTGCAAGTATAGAAAACTTCTGGAAGAACCTCACGTTGATCAGGAATGGTTAAGGACAGGCAAATTCAAACCAAGAGATGAAAGGTTAATATTGGCGGCACAAGATAGGCTGCGTACACATTGGTTTACAGATTCCATTGAGCATGTGGGAGAAACAGATAAATGTAGGTTTTGTAAAGCGGAATTGGAAGCAGTTGCACACCTCGTTGCTGGTGGTGACATACTAATGGCAGAATGACTGTATACTGAAAGGCATAATAATGTGGCAAGACGACTGCACTGGGGATTGTGCAAACATTATGGCATTGAGGTGGCTGAAAAACACTGCAAACATGCCCCACAAAGCATCATTGAAAATGATGGTCTACATTACATGAGATCACCCATTACCAACAGTTGAAAAGATAGAGGCTAGAAAACTGATATAGTGTCTCATGAAAAGAAGACAAAAGTAGCATTAATCATTGAAATTGCCACACCCAGTGACTACAGTGTCTTGTGTACAGAGAGACAGTCATAAAATATCAGGATTTGCAGGCAGAAATGAGAGCAATGTGGAAGAAAGATACTCACAGTTCCAATAGTAATAGGAGCAACGGGTCTTATAAAAAAGAATCTGCAATCGTATTTAGATATGTTACCAATGCATGTAACCATGTACGAATTGCAGGAGTCGTCATTACTGTGGCTGAGAGGAGCCCTTCTGGCTGACATGAAAGATTGAAACAGTACTAATATCATGAACTTTAAATGTCCTTCTATTCCTTTGTTCCAGTATTCTGCATATGAGTTTACCCTTCTAGCCTCGTGTACGTGCGGCCAGTATCCAAAAGCTTTCAGTCCTTCCTAGGTGCGCGCGACGTCAAAGTGACATCAGCACGCACCAGCCCTCAGAACTTTCTAGCCGCCAGTTGTACACCAGGTGTTCCTGCTTTTGCTGACACCCGATTCAAGTTTCAAGGCAAGTACCCCATTGGGGACCTTTTCAGTCCTTCATTTTGTATTACTGCCTTTTCATGTCATCCAGAAAGAGTAAATGTCAGTGCAGCCGTCAGAGCCCTCATAAAAACACCCACAATAAGTGTTTATTCTGTCTCGTTCAGTCGCACGATTATAAGGCCTACCCTATGTGCCAGGTGTTCGTTCAGAAAATGCGCAGTCATTTGCATGCACTCAATTTGTACTTAGAGAAACAACGTCTGAAACAACTTGCTTTGCGAATGGAGGGCTCATTGGATGTTGCCTCTGAACTGCCAAAAAAGGCCAGATCTTTGCAGCCCATAACTCTTGCTGAGCCTTTTCTGTCCAGTCCACAACCTGTAGCTGACATCGGCCTGGTCTCAGGATCTGGTACCGAATCCACCACAACAGAGGCCACGGGTACCTCTGAGGAAGCCGTACTGCTGGGGGGAGACAGCACGTCCTCAGAGGCTATTCCGGCAATTGTTTCAGATGCTAGAGGGGAACCAGCATGTTCAGAGGAACCTTCTGATTCTCTGTCTCAGACTTTGACGCCCGCTCCTAAACAGACACCCGTTGGGACTCTGAAGAGGAGAGAGAAAAGGAAGTTCATCTCTCAGCAAGCAGAAAATATTCCAGACTGGCAGGCCTTTAGCCAAAGCCTTTTCTCAGCTTTCATGGCTCTGAGGCCTACATCAGTTGCTTCTGCCCCTGCATCTTCTCCTCCTCTCCTTAGTCCTATGTTTCAACCTGCAGAGACAGTATCTAGGGAAGAGGACATCTCTTCCGATTCCTCTGCTGATTTCCCCTCTTACAATTCACAACTTTCTTCACCCTTGGGATATGGATACCCAGAGGAAGACTCTATAGACCCAGATTCCCCAGTTGAAGATTTGACCTTCTCTGAAACTATTCTTAAAATGAAGGAACACTTCAGTGGGAATCCACTGACTTGTCTGAAATACAAAAGAGGTACTATGACCTCATCCAAATAGAAACACCTTCACCTTCGGCCATTCCCCCTATAATGCCTGCCTTTGTAGATGCCTTTTCTTCTGCATCTCTAAACCCGGACTCGACCTCCTGCTCCTCCTAGAGCTAACAGACTGTACAAAGTCCCAGATTCTGCTAAGCACTTGATCAAGTGCCCTCCTGCAGATTCAGCTACTATTTCTCCACAGACAAAGCCTGCAAACTCTTGCCTACCACCACCATTCTTCCTGCTGACAAAGACAGCAAAACTATAGAAAGGTTAGGCAAAAAGATTTACACCTCATCCACCTTGGCATTTAGAGCTACTAACTACCAGATTCATGTACGCTGTCTCTTCTTGACTCTGCCACCAAACTGTTGGAGGACATTCCAGACTCCTCAGCCAAATAATCTATGTCTTCTCTACTGGCGTTCCAAGTCTCCAAGCATTCAATTAAATGTAGCTGTGATGCTGCAAAATCCTCAGCAAGGTCCGCAGCTTCAGCACTTCACAGATAATCCTGGCTGCGCTTGCAACCCCTGCCAGATTTCAGAGCTAGGCTCAGTGATGCACCACTTGACAATGCTGCCTTATTTGGCTCAAAAGTAGCAGACCTTTTCAAATCACTGCAACAAAAATGAAAGAGATGCAGGATCTTAAACATCTGCTAGTTTCTCTTGTACTTGACTTTTGCAGGAACTGTCCTGCGAAAACTCAGTTTATCAGAAAACACTCCAATCCTGTTCCTCAAGCTAGACACAGACAAGCTAGAAAGAAAAATCCTTCACCTAGTGCACCTTCTTCCTCTAGCCAAAGGATGCCCTTTCAGGACAGGGCAGGTAGTGTCAGACTACCTGCCACTCCTCCCCCCCCATCAGCTGCTGCCATCCCACTGTCTGCTCGCCTTCCCTATTGCCTTCCTGTTTGTAATCGGATCACTTAAGACAAGTGGGTCCTCCCCATCCTCCAAGACTGACCTGTCATGGATAATCACTCAATTAAGGCTAGGCATGCCACAACCTCCTCAGCAGCTGCCCCTCCTGCTACCAGTACTACAATCTCTTGTAGATCAGGGCATAATAGAAAAAAGTCCTCCCTCTCAAATAGGAACAGGATTTTACTCCAGGATTTTTCTGGTTCCTAGTAAAGAAGGGCCTTGGAGACTCATCCTAGACCTTTCAAGACTCAACCCTTTCTTAAAGGTACCAACCTTCAAATTGCTGACTCTGCCAACTATATTTCCCCTTATGTACAAAGGCTTCCTAGCAACACTAGACATGAAGGATGCCTGTTTACACATTCCCATCAAACCCACACACAGAAAATACTTAAGATTCTTAGTAGGCTCCTCACATTGGCAGTTCTCTGCCTTGCCTCTTGGACTTTCAACCGCACCTAGTCTTCACCAAATGCCTGGCTCCAGTAATGGCTTTTTGCAGGGCAAAAGGGATACAAATATTCCCATACCTGGACGACAAGCTTTTACAGGCTGCCAGCCAAGAAACATTAGTAACCCATCTCCAGTTCATAGTCTCTCCTACAGACCCTTGAGTTCCAAATCAACTTTCCAAAGCCCAACCTCACACCAACCCAAGACATTGTGTTCTTAGGGTGCAGAATACACAGACTTGATGGAGGCATACCTGCCCCCAGCAAAGGTGAGCTCTGTTACAGAACACATTCCTCTCATCTGACTGCAAGGCAGTACCTCAGGCTTCTGGGTTACATGGCAGCTACCATCCCCATGCTACCCCTAACTCGCTTACACATGAGAAAACTACAGTGGTACCTACGGTCTGTCTGGAAGCAGCACAACCACCCACTGGAGCACATTGTCCCCTTGCTTCCATGCCTAAAACAGCAGATCTTATGGTGGTTAGCACAGGTGAATCTCAACCCAGGACTCCCCCTCCAACCACCTCAACCTTCTGAGGTCATGCATACAGACGCCTCAGACCTGGGGTGGGGGGCCACTCTCAGCCATCGACAAGTACAAGGCCTCTGGACATACAGACAGAAAACAACACATCAATGCCAGAGAAATGAGGGCAGTCCTACTAGCCCTTCAGGCATTCACTCCATTCCTGCAAAAGGGATCTCTTCTGATATACGTAGACAACACCACAGTCCTGTGGTATATCAGCAAGCAATGAAGAACCAAGTCCTACCTGCTTCGCAGACTTGCTATATTAATGTGGGAAGTAGACACGTCTCGGGGAATTACCCTGAAAGCAGCATCCGTCCCCTTTCTCCACAACTCCCAAGCAGACTTTTTGAGCAGAACCAGCACAAACAATCAAGAATGGATGCTTCACAGGGATATCTTGCTGGACCTGGTCCACAGATGGGGGTTACACCTCAAATAGACCTGTTTGCCTCTGCCAACAACAGATACCTTCACTATCTCATGGAAGGGGAAATACCTTTATGCATTCCCCCTTCCCTCTCATTCAGAGGGTCCTGCTATGGATTCAGTAGGACAACACGAACATCTTGCTGGTGACTCCCTACTGGCCACGACAGCATTGGTTCTCCTTACTCCAGTTGTCCAAGGGCAATCACCATAAGTTACCCCACAGAGTGGACCTTCTCACACAGCAAAAGGGATGTCTAATCCACCCACAGTGGCAGCTGCTCAACTGACCCTGTGGAGGAAAGGCTTCTGATCCCATACAAACACCTTTACAATGAGGACGTGCTCAATGTCCTGCAGGAGGCCAGGAATCCTAACACTAGAAAATCATACCGGTCTAAATGAAAAAGGTTCATTGCCTGGTGTCAAAATAAGCAGCTGGATCCCTGACCAGCGACATTCCCCTAGTGCTGTCTTATTTGTGTGGGTTACTTCAAACCGGCTTGGGCTACTCCTCTATTAAGGCACACCTGTCTGCTATCTCTGCATGCCTACCCATGCCCCCCCCCCCAGCATCCAGATTCCCTTCGAAGCTCTTCCTCAAAGGGGTCCTGCATATCAGACCCCCGCGGAAACCTACTCCTCCCCCTTGGGATCTCAAGTACGTGCTGGAAAAGCTTACACTTCCACCCTTTGAGCCAGCTGATCAAGCTTCCCTAAAGCTTGGCACTTGGAAGACCATCCATCTAGTGGCTATCACTTCATCCAAAAGGGTATCAGAGCTCCAGGCACTAATGGCTACCCCTCCTTTTCTTGTCTTTCATAAAGACAAGGTTACCCTCAGGACAAAACCCATCCTTCATGCCCAAGGTAGTCGGTGATCTGTCTCTCAATCAGGCCATCCACTTACCTGTTTTTTTTTTCCCCACTGGATGTTCACAGACAAATTAAATTCTACCTGCACCACACCAAGTCTATCAGGAAGACTGACCAACTTTTCATATCTTTCCACCCTAGAGCACTAGGGGAAGGCTGTGTCCAAACAGACTATTTCCACTTGGATCTCCAGAGCTATTACCTTCTGTTACCAACAACATGGTAAATCACTTCAGGGTACAGTAAGAACCCATTCCACTAGAGCCATGGCATCCTCCAGGGCTGTCTTTAAGGCCTGGACACCTCCTCTATCCTGGAGGCAGCCACTTGGTCTTCAGTTCATACCTTCACCAAACACTACAAACTAGACCACATCTCTAGGTCCAGGGCAGGGTTCACTAGGGCTATCCTGCATGGATTCCTGGAAACTGCTTCCATACCAACCAGCCCCTCTCAGTGAGATTTGGCACTCACCCATATGCAGAATACTGCACCATAGGAATAGGAGGACATAGAAAAGTTATGTAAGAACTTACCATAATCATAGATGCCCTTCTCTTCCATGTTGCAGTATTCCTACCTTCCCTCCTTATCAGCTATGTTTTCCCTCTCTGGATGGCAATGACTTGGCATTGCCCTATTAGGACTGGCTCCGACTGGGGCCTTCAGTTCTGATGGCTGGTGCATGCCGACATCACTTTTATGGCTCACGTACCCTCGCCTGCACCTGACGTCTCGTGCACCTAGGAGGGACTGAAAACTTCTGGATAATGGCCATACATACGCAAGACCAGAAGGGTAAACCTATATGCAGAATACTGCAGCATGGAAGAGAAGGGCATCTGTAGTTATAGTAAGTTGTTACACAACTCTACTTTATACTTTGACTAAGGAATGGGGTCAGTTCCCATCATGGTATTAGAAACCCAAAAGACTTGGAGAAGTTAGTCAGTCTAAGCATCGAATGCAGAGCCTGTTATCCCAGGCCACTCAAATAACCAGGCAGCATTAAATACAGTTAAAATGCTGTTGATGTTTCTTCTAGGGCAACTGCCACTGGATCTGTTTACAGATATGCCTGGCTTCTCATTCAGCCGATCACTGAAGATTTCAAATCTGAACTTTTAGATTGTTCCATGGACAAAGACTTTTGGTCCTCAGGCTGCCAGTCTGTTCAGAACTCTAAGACCAAGGTAAGACTGTAGACCAATTCTACTCTCCACAGTTCCTAGACAACATAGGAACTATCCATCTAAATCTACCTCCTTCATTAGAAAGGCTCCTAGAACAGCTCAAAATCGAAAAACCTCTGGAGAAAAAGTACTCTGAAAAAAACATGGGGAACCTGTAAGAGGGAGACCTCTGTTTGGAAGCAAAAGATCTGTAACTAAGTCAGTAGCACCCTGCCCTTAGCCCCATTACTCCTCTTAGAAAGACTGCTGCTTTCCCTGGCCAGGTGTGAAGCTGTTAGTGCAGACATGTGGTCCTGTTAATCAAGGATAGTTACGTCTCATGTTTAGGGAAACTATTTCCTCAATAAAAGATGTGCCACAACATTCTTGCAACAAAAGATCCCTTCTTGGCCCCATTATTCAAAACCTCTTGAATTGGGGCATCATGGAGCAAGTCCCAAAGACTTCATAGGAAAAGGGTTTTACTTAAGGATTTTGCTGTGCTTTTTGGTCTTTCCCCAGTTCCAAGAGTGTTCACAAAGTGTTTAGCTCCAGTAGTAGCTTTATGTAGCACTCCGGGAATCCAAGCTTTCCCTACCTGGATGACTTCTTGATCCAGGGTCTCCCCAGAAATTCTTCATCATCTGCACTTCACCCTCCAACTGCTGACAGTCTGGGTTTCACTATAAATTGCAAAAAGAAATCCCAAATGGTCCCTACACACCATCTGGTTTTCCTGGGCTGCAGACTAGACACAGAAAAAATGCATGCCTTCCTCCCCAGGAAAGTTCAGTCTATCCATTTATTTTCCAAAATCTTTCCTCCACAACTCCTTGCTCAGCAAGGGAGATGCTAAGAACTTTGAGGCTCATGGCAGCCACCATCCCTATGATTCACCTGGCCAGATTTCACATGAGGAAAGTCCAGTGATACCTGAAAGCTGTGTGATACGAACACGGTCACCCCTTTGACACCCTGATTCCCTACCTCTCTTGTCTCAAAAAGGAGCTGCTTTGGTGGAAGAGACTGGTCATCCTCAACCCAGAACTGCCTGTCACACTACATCCTCCTCTTCAACAGGTTCACACAGATGCCTCAGTCAAGGCATGGGGAGCATGGACAGGATCACACCGAGTACAGGGAAAATGGCAGCCTGAGCTCCTGAAGGAGCATATCAGTCTGAAGGAAATGAGAGCTTTTCTGCAAGCTCTTAAGACTTTTCCCCCACCTTTGGAAGTCCATGTCGCTCCTAGTATACGCACAATATCACAGTCACATAGTAAATAAACAGGGAGGCACCGGGTTTTACCAAGTCTGCTAGTTAGCACAGTAGACATGGAATTTGGGCCATCCAGATTGACGTCATGCTCAAAGCCACATATATCCCTTCTCAATACAGTGTGCTAGCAGACTCCCTAAGCCACTCCCTGAGGAACCCTCACAAACTGATGTTGAATAGAGGATTTCCAGATTGCCCTTCAATGGAACACTGTTCAGGTAGTCCTGTCTGCGTTAGTAACCAAGCGTCAGCTACCCCAAGTCTTCACCAGGGACCCTTGTCCCACACCCTGAACATCAGATGCCTTTTCCTTCTGCGGACGGGGAAGTTTCTTTTTTTTTTCCTTGCCTCCTTTTCCAAAATTTCTTCTCAGGGCTCAAAAGGAAGCACTCTGTCTCCTTATGCTGACACCCTTTTGACCAAGGCATTATTGGTTTACCCTTCTATTTCTCCTGAGAAAAGGAAATTACAGGAAAATTCTTCAACTGGACCCCATAACTCAGCAAAGAGGATTGCTGCTCCACCCAAATCTTCCATCTCTCATCTTATCCTTTTGGATGATAGGATTTTAGTTCCTCAGACATCTGTTCTCTGAAGAGGTCATTTAAGTTCTGTAAAAAGCTAGGAGGCCCAGTACTAGAAAATAGTACACAACTAAATGTGAAAGGTTTTCCCACTGGTATTTCAAACATAGTCAGGAGCCACTCGTGCCTTAAGTTCCTGTTGTACTACAGTGTCTCGGTGAGTTCCTTTGATCAGGTTTGACCTGCTGTTCTATAAAAGCTCAGTAGACTGCTGTTGGCGCCTGCCTCACACACACACACACACACACACACACACACACACACACACACACACACACACACACACACACACACACACACACACACACACACACAAGACACACACACACACACACACACACACACACACACACACACACACACACACACACACACACACACACACACACACACACACACACACACACACACGCACTTATGGCTAGGGCAGAATTAAGGCTTTTCCTCAGGGGACTCTTGCATCTTAAGGACCCCCACCCCTTTAAGATCTTAATTTTGTGCTAGAAAAGCTTACACTGCCTCCTTTTGAACAAGCATGATCTACGTCTCTAAAATTCTGTACTTGGGAAAACTATCCTTTTCTTGTCTGTGACCTCTTCTAGGAGGGTTTCTGAGTTACAAGCCCTCATGGCCATTCCAGCTTTTCTTGTTTTTGTCCAGGACAGGGTGATTAATTGGGCTTAATCCAGCCTTCATGCCTAAGGTAGTGAATGAGCTGCCCCTCAGTCAGGCTATTCACCTACCCACTTTCTTTCCCCTCTGCTTTGTGGATTGGGAAAGAATCTTATTCTTTAGAAATTCACAGGCAAGCCAGATTTTTATCTGGGTGCAACTAAATCCTTCAGAAAGACTGACCAGCTATTGTGTTATGTACAAGTCCTAAGCAGGGCCCACCGGTCTCAAACAAGCTATTGTAGCTTGGATTTCTAAGGCTGTCTTTTTCTGATACAAGCATTATGATAACACCTTGCCTGTATGCCCTAATGCACATTTCACTAGGGCAGTTGCTTCCTCGGGCTTTTTACAAAGGAATGGACTCCAGGTTTATCTTGGAGGCTGCCACTTGGTCCTTTGTGCACACCTTTAGCAAACACTATAGAATTGATGCTTTCTCCACGTCCAGGGCAGCCTTTTTTAAGTTAATACTTAGCAAATGTCTGGACAATTCTCAGTAGCCAACCACCCTTCCTCCTTCAGATCTGGGAATCACCCATATGTCAGGCATGCTGCAACAGTGATTTCATTTGGGGCATAATACAGTTGTGTTAAGAACTTATAACAGTAAATGTCCAACTGATCTGTGTTGCAGTATTCCATCCCACCCTGTTTACCTCACTTCTACTTTCCTAGTCTCACCCTTTGCTTTAACCTGTATTCTGTTGCATGGGGATAAGGAAGTTTTCTTACCTATTCAAGCTACACCCCTCCTAGCTGACAAGTCTTGCCCTCTCAGTAGTCTTTAAGCCGCTGAGGATCCACACTCCTACATTTGTGTTTATACCCCAGTGCATGCAAGCTGAGGTCATGCATCGGGCATACAACTTCGGAAAGGTAAAGCTTTGGTTTTGGTACCCCGGCTGGAGTTCAGCACTGACCACCCATCTGTTGGGAATACTGCAACAGTGATTAGTAAGACATCTACTGTTGTGGTAAGTTCTTACACAACTGTAATCCCTCTGAGGAGACTTGATGCAGCTGTAATGTTTGAGGTCCTGTATTAAGATGTATCCAGCCTGATTAGGTAGTTGATCCCTTATTAAGGTGAGTGCTTATCTTCTATTCATGTAGTGTCATTTGGTGTTTGCCCCATGTCAAAACAGCATTGCCCTCTACCACCTTCACATGTCACTGTTGTGAAGTAGTTGGTTGAGTAAATTTTTTGTTCACTAGCTTGCTGGTTAATTTGACCTGTTTTCCAAATGGTTTGTGTTTAAAATTCTTTCCACTCAAGCCATCCCATCTCAACTCTAATGTATCATCAGTCAATTCTATACAACTTCTAACCTTCAACTGTAACCTTCCTTCTTTTTGATATTATCCTTAGTGTATAATTTCCATATACTTTCAAACCTGTACATTACTATAAAACATTTCTATGTAACTGCATTTTGCATCATCCATTATTAGGCTTGTAACACCTCATTATGTCATTGTTAATTATGTAAAAGTTTTTCTCTGATATTTGTTTGTAACTATAAAAATTGTAAATTGATCTCTTCTTCCCAGGCCTCCAATGTGCCCAATCAGACCTTTCTGGTAAACAAAATGCAGTAAATGAATAGAGATTCAGTGTTTGTTTTTTATCCAGTTCAACCTTTGGGTTATTGGATCTAACTTTGGCACTTTCCAGAGTTTGAATCGAGGGCTTTTGACTCCTCTCCTTGCCTGTAATTCCCTCCTTTCCTCAGAATACCCCAGATCTCATTTGCCACTTGATGCAGTAGGATGTAGTTTATCATGGCTCTGACAAACCTCTTTGGGTAAGTGAATTTCTAATTTTTCTGCTAATTAGCATTGCTGATTATTCTGTCCTCCTCTATACATTTTTTTTGTGTGTTAAGTAGTTTTAATTTCTTGGTCTAAACTTTGTATGTGTGTGTAGATATGTATATATATATACATGTATGTGTGTATATATATATATAT